>NW_021620926.1:842564-882913 GCF_004785775.1 Grammomys surdaster
TCTCTCTCTCTCTCTCTCTCTCTCTCTCTCTCTCTCTCTCTCTCTCTGTGGGTGTGTGTACATAGACACAACAGTGCACATGTGGAGGTCAGAGGACAACCTGTAGGACTCAGTTCAGCTCTCTACATATATCATGTGTGTCCCTTGATTCCAATTCAGGTCGTCAGGATGAGTTATAAGCACCTTTCCTGGATGAGCCATTTCATTGGACACCACAGGACTGCAATTTTGGATTGTCAGAAAAATTATGTTTTACCATTTTATTTGATTTAGTTAAGAGCAAAAGTGTCACATCAGTAAGTGTCTCAGTTACCAACCTATATGTCTTCCCCAGTACTCAGAGATTCAGAAAATCTAGCACAATAAAATTCCCTTCATTATTCTAGCCTTGAATGATTCACATAAAGAGTAGAACTTTTTTAAAGAAGTAATATGAACTCTGAGAATCTTCCAGGAATACACTTTGCTGTTTCAGAATACTAGAGTGGAAGTGATTTCATTATGTCATCATATCCTAGCCTATGCTGACTAGTCTGACTTCTGTATTCATGACTTGCCTGCCTCTCCTTCCTTCTTAGGAACAGAAATTCTTTCTTTCCTACTGACTTGTTACCAGTGTCTTTTAATATGTGATATCCTATATCCTATAGATATAGTAAAATATCAGGTTTCTTTATTGATCCTATTCTCTGAGCTCAAGAAATTGAGAACAATTGCCCTAGAGAATTGCCCATGTTAATGAGACTATCATCTGGCAAGCAAAGTTTTTAAGTTATAATTCTCCAGCATCATTTCTTAGCAAAGTTTCTATATCCTCAATCATTGCCCATGCAGGTAACAGAACTGAAAGTTTTACAAATTAGGAGAACAAGTCAACCAAGAGTTATGCATTTTCATTTTCTGTCCTCTCTATTGCTGCATATAATGACTCTAACTCTCTTTTATTGGTAGTAAAGCCAATAATACAAAATTGTCTTAATTCTTGTGCTTGGTCCCCAATAAAAATCTGTGAATTTTAGCATTAACTGTTAGCTGGACAGATCCAGAATCTTCTAGGAAATTGGGCTCTGAGCATGTCTGTGAGAAAGTTTTGTGATTTCATTAATTGATGTGAGGTCATTCTTATTTGTGGGTAGGACTATTTCTTGGTCAAAGAATCTGCACAAAGTTCAGAAAAGGAGCTGAATACAGCCACACATTTATCACTGTCTGCTTCCGATGGAAAATGATTTCTCTCTCTCCAAAGTATGACTACACAATGGACCATGTGATAGTATAAATTTCTCCTTTAAATTTCTTTCCTTGGGGTATTATTTTTTTCACTTCAGACTGGATAGAAACTAATATATATCACATTAGTGAGGTAAGTTTGTTACAATCAATGACCGATGTTCATATGTGCCATCAACTAAAATCCCTTCTTCATTTACAGTCTCTTAGGTTGTACTCAATGTACTTTTTCCATTCATGACACCACACTATAGAATCACACCATCTCAAGCTATATGTATTCTTAGGATTGACTTGTAACTATTTTTCAGATGTCTCTTACTTTTGTGTTCACCTTCATGAAATGTGTTAAGATTTTCAAAGTTGAGCAGCAAAGGTAAATATCATTTCCATTTATACGGGAGCCACACTTCCAGAATGAGTGATGATTGTTGGCTCTGGGTTTGTTTGTTTGTTTTTTGTTACTTATTTGAAGTAGTGCCTCTCAGGAATATCAATTAGAGTCCTGTTCTTCTCACCCTTTCCAGACTCTTTTCTGTAGCATAAGCTTTCTGTTAGCATCTCACACTTAGAAAGTTGGGAATTAAGCTAGAATTCAAGGAGAGTTTTATATCTATATAAAATGCACTAAATTCTCCATGTCATATTTTTATATTTATTCATTTATCCTTATATTTATTCCTTTTAATATCTATTCATTTATCACAAATAGATTCATAAATAGTATAAATAATTTTTTTTATTTTGTGTTACAATACAATTCCACTCATAGGTAGCCTATGTCCCAACTTTCGAACAAGTAGATTTTGCTTTTTAGAATTGCCTTAGGTTTATAGGAAAATTGAGAAGAATCTGAGACTCAGCACCAATGTTTCTTCCCACAACTTTTCCTGTGTTGTTTTACTGCACATTCTGTGGGTTCTGACACATAGACAGTGACATATCTCTATCATTAAGTATGATGCAGAGCAGCCTCCCAGTCCTCCCAGTACAGTTAGTCATCACTGCATCCCGTCCATGGGCCACCCAGCCTTCCTCCAGTGGCTATTCATCAACTATTTCAATATGTGAAATAATAGGTTTAATTACATTACTTTATATATGTATACTGTTGCGCTTTGCTTATGTTTGTATCCGTTCTACAATCTTCATTCTTTCTCTCCCTCACACTGATATTCTTTGTAACCAAATACTTTCCCTCTTCTGTGTGTGTGTGTGCATGTTTGTATGTATGTATGTACACACATATATGTTGTTAAATAGACATCCTTCATATGAGAGGAAACAAGAAATATTTTGTCACAATCATCCCTTTTTACATCCTATAGAATTTTTTCTTTCCTTTCACAGACAACATTCTACTTGTATGTCACAAATATGCATGTGCATGTCCTCCCCACACTCATTTACAAGTAATCACCTAAAATCTATCTTTCTTTATCTGTCTAACTAACCTTAATATAAAGACATGCAGTTTCATTCTTATTTCTCAAATGAAATAATATTATCATGACAAAAATCTTTATTATGTGTATGTATGTGTGTCACATTTAAATCATTCTTTTATCTGATGATGAATATGTGTATGTGTGTTCTTTTAAATACACAAACTCACACACAGACATGCACATACATGCACACACACACACACACAAACATAAAAACAGTTTTGTTAGAGGATTGTTATACATTTGCTTTAGTTTTATTTTCTCCTTCAATTACACCCCATGTTTCTGCTCTGTGTAATTTTCTAGGCCAATTTCAGTGTTTCAAAACTTGTTTAAGCCCTTCTAGCTTTTAAAGTATCCATTGAAAATGTAAATGTTATTTCAATAAACCTGTGTTTATATGTGACTTTGTTTTCTTCTTGTGGAAATTTCACTATTTTTCTGTGTTCTGTATATTTGATATTTGATTATTGAATAAGAAAGTTTTTGTTTGGTCCTGTCTCTGTAGTTTTATATATGCCTCTAACACCTTAAAAGGTAACTTTTCCTTATTTTTGGAAATTTTATTCTGTGCCATTAACCTGGACATCCTCTTCCTCCTTCCCCTCCTTCTTCTTTCTCCTCCTCCTTCCTCCTCCTCTTCATTTCAAATTTTGTGTTTTTTTTTCAGAAATTTGATTAATTTATCAACTCTATTTTAATTCCTTTCACTGTTTTTCTTTTTTTGCTTCCACTCATTTGTGTTGTCTTGGTCTTAACTCCAGCATTTATTCATATCCTCTTTGAATTCCTTGAGCATATTTATAATTGCTACTTTTAAGTTATTCTCTCATGTGTAATCTAAGTTTCTTTCACTCTGGGAACACGACTAAGGAGGTACTAATGTAGGAATAAGATATATTATCTTATATTTTGAGATTTTTTTATTTGTGTCTTTGTGATAGGACCAGGTTATATGGAATTAGGTGGTTGGTAGTATCTCTTGATATGGATGTTAGTCCAAGCTTTGTTCAATGTGAATTTAGATATGAATTTGCTGCTATTTCAACTCTCAGATTCTGTACCAGCTGACATTCTACTTTAGGGTCACTCAATGAACAGAGTACCATAAGTGGTCCTAGATTAGCTGGGACTAAATGAAGCCACTGAAAACATTGATGAACCCTCCATAAGCCCTGCATGATTTTGCTATAAGTCCTAAAAAGTAGGTTGATAGGAGTTCATGCACTATCAACAGTCCTTAGGTAGAGACTGGGTTGTGATGGGGTAGGTCAGCGATATCTGTGAGAAGTGAGGGCTGGTCTGTTTGGTACTCAAGTAGTGGAAGCTAAAAATGGTAAGTGTGGGGCCACATCTGAGATATGGGTATGGCTATGAAGTTTTCAGGTAATAGGGGCTAGGGTCATGGCCAAATAGATCTATTTTTATGAAATATGTTATGTCATCAGAGTTAGTTGTACTTGAGAACTTTGGCTTTATCTAATCCACAAATATTCCATCCATACATTTAATAGATGAATAAGTTTTATTAGTAAGCTTGCTATATGTAAATTTTACTGGTAATTCATTCTTTCTAAAACACCCAATATGATAAATAAATTCAAAAGGAACTTCTGCATACTGCTTTCCACATAAAGTTAAAAAATTACGTGTGACTCAGATCTCATGCCCATGGGTCACATGTTGTTTATTCTACTTGGAAAGTGCTTTCATGTGTCTTTGGAAACCTGCCTTTGTCATTACATTTGGGCTTTCCATTAAGTGTCAGATTCTGTGAAAATTTATGATTTGGGGGAGGAAAGTTCATAGTCAGGGCACTTAAAATGTAAACAGAACTCTTTTATGGATTAAAAAAATCTAGACTGATTTTTACCCTACATGGGCAAAGTCTTTTTAATAAAGATAAAATTCCAAATATAACTCAGTCTTCAGTAGCTTCTTATTTGTATCTGGAAATTGCAGCTTTCAAAAATGCCAGACAAGAATACCTTCAAGATTTCTCCTATTGCAAATGGTGTCAGTCATCTGAAAATCACTGTTGAAGACCAGTGTGAATTTAATTTTCATAAATTCAAAGTCATTAATTTAACTCCAAAAAAATAAACATCGTAGAACAGAGGAAGAAAACTGTTTTACTTCTCCCTGTCAATTGTTATAGTCTCCAATTAACTTTTCCAATGTCAAGCATTAGATTTTGTACACAGATTTTATGTGGTGAAAGTTATATCAGTAATTCTTACACATTTTTTTCATGATGCCTCATAGGATGCCCTGGAAACAACAGTCTTCCCAGTCACAGCTAAAATCCCTCATGCCTGTCCATTACTAACAAGAATTGAGTAAAACTAACTGTTCATTTTATTTTACATTTGAAAAATTATTCCGTCTATTTCTGAGATTATATCACTTCCTCACATTCCCCTTCCTCCCTCCAAATAAGCAAACACACCATGACTTACTATGTTTTCAAATTTATGGACCATACTCTTT
Source organism: Grammomys surdaster (assembly GCF_004785775.1). Classification (NCBI taxonomy): domain Eukaryota; kingdom Metazoa; phylum Chordata; class Mammalia; order Rodentia; family Muridae; genus Grammomys; species Grammomys surdaster. The sequence continues at coordinate 847,733 of NW_021620926.1, forward strand.
ACTCATTATTATAATGTTTTTCTTTGTTTTCTTTTTTATTAATTCTTGTATTTATTTATATTTCAAGTGTTGTCCTCTTCCCCCCTTTCTTGTCTCCCCACTACAAACTCCCACCTTATTCCCCTCCCCTTTGCCTCTTAGAGGAGGCAAAGTCTGTTTCCAGTAGCTTCTAATTTGTATCTGGAAATGATAAGGTTCAAAAATGGCAGATAAAGACTTCTCCTATTGAAAATGATGTCAGTCATCTGGAAATCTCTGTTGAAGACCAATTTAATTTTTTGAATTTAATTTTCCTAAATTCAAAGTCATTAATTTAACTCCAAGAATCATTATAGAATGATGCTCCCCCACCCACTCACCCACTCACCCACTGCTACCTCAACCTTCTAGTATCCCACTACTCTGGGGCAGCAAGCCTCCAGAGGACAAAGTGCTTCCTCTTCCACTGATGTCAGATAAGGCCATCCTCTGCTACATATGTAGAAAGAGACACAGACCAGCCCATGTGTAGTCTTTGGTTGATGGTTTAGTCCCTGGTAGTTCTGAGGGCTCCAATTAGTTGATGTTGTTCTTCCAATGGGGTTTGCAATCTTCTTCAGCTCCTTCAATCCCTCCCCTAACTCTTTCATTGTGGTCCCCATGGTCATTTAAATGATTGGCTATGAATATCTGTATTTGTCTTAGTCAGGTGCTGGCAAAGCCTCTCAGAGGACAGCCATACCAGGCTCCTGTCTGAAAGCACATCTTGGCATCAGCAATAATGCCTGGGTTTGGTGTCTGCAGATGGGATGAACCCCTAGGTGAGACAGTCTCTGGATGGCCTTTCCTTCAATCTCTGTTTCATTTTTTTGTCCCTGTATTTCCTTTAGAAAGAATCTATTCTGGGTTAAAAATTTTGAGATGGGTGAGTGGCCCGATCCCTCAACTGAGAGCCATGTCTATCTACTCGATGTGGTCTCAACAGATTCTATCTCCTCTCTGTTGAGTATCTTGGCTAATGTCATCCTCACTGGATCCTGGGAGTCTCTTCCATCACTAGCGTCTGGAACTTTCTAGTGATTACCCAAGTTCCTTACCTCCTGTCCCCACTGCTACATATTTCTACTCTTTCTCCTGGCCTAGATTTCCATGATATTTCAAGGTGTGTGCATAAACATACACATATATATATTCATATATTTAAATTGAAGTAAACTCATTTTAACCTCAAACACACATTATATTTTCACTATAAGGCCTTCCAGAATCCTGTGCCCGAGGATTCTGAAAGGTAAAGTTTACAGTTCAACCTCAAGAATGATCTTACCTCTTGTTCTCTTTTTTGTAAAGATTTTTCTTTAGTCCTATACTTAATCCCCTCATGGACAGTCTTTTCCATATGTGGACTGCTGAAAAAGCTATTTTTCCATAGAAAGAATTATTCCTAGTCATTCAAACAAAGTATAGAAGTAAAGCCACTGTGGGACTTTGCAGTAATCCCCTATACTAAATGTTTAAGAGAATTTTACTTTTAGATTTAAAAGATATAACTCAAGCTAATCCAATTAATGAAGTGATATCCACAAGGGAGTTCTAAGGCTTGTGTCTGAGTTTGTTGCTTTGTTCTACCTTATGAAATGGCTAACAATGTCTTGCATACCACTATAAACTGTTTCCCAAGACTGCCTTCTTTCTATACACAACATTAAAACATCAGGGTTCACATTGAGAACTCATACCATCTTTAAAGATGTGGGAGTGGAATGAGCAAGCTAGTCCAGAAATATATTTACCATCTTGAGTAGCTGAGCAGTAATAAATCTGTGACTAGTAATCAGTGTTACAATCAAGGCTATTCTGTTTAGCTTATCTCATGCCTCACGGCTAGCCATAAAATCCAGGCAATGTGAAGAAAGCATAAAGACCTAATACCGATTTTTAAGGGATATGTATTAAGAGAGGGTACTATGTCAGGGAAGTATGAAGACTAATTGGATCAGTCATTCAGATCACCTCATGAAACCTCAGACCTTTTGGGTGAGAGTATTTCTGATTGAGCATGATGATGATTCCAATGAGATTGGTGTCAGAATCCTTAGTCGGAGTAAAGCAGAGAGTGTTCTGCACTGTGGGTAAATACCATAGAACCAATTGGTGCCCAGGTCTATACAAAAACTCTTTCACTGGTCTTCCTTGTAGAGCTTGATACAAAACATCTCACGCTCTTGGGCTTATGCCATCAGTTCTCTAGCTTTCTAGGTCGTCTGACTTATGTTGGAACTGCAGGGCAAGCTTATGATTATCCACCCCCAGTCAATTCTTTCTGAATGCTTTGCTTCTCCAAATAAATGCTGAAAAACATCCTTGTTCAAAAATTATTTCCATCCTGTTTATCAGACACGTACTTAAATGATGTTGTCCCCGGTTTCTTGATGAAAGTTGTGAACTCAGAAATAAAATTTTGTGAGGTAGTTATCAAGCACGATTTTTCCCTTCTGGTTTGTTTTCCACATACCACTGTGTGCTGCTATCATGTGCTCCTCTACGGTGTGATGCCATCTGCCTTGTAATGAGGCAGCTGGAGGCGCTAATCAAATGGCTTCTAACCTGAATAGCCTTGCTTTAGAAATGTGACCTAAGTAAATTTCACTTAAAAAAAAAACACTCAGTGTCCAGCAGTCTATTATAGTATTAAAAATGGATAAAAGTGGTCACTGACATCTGAGTCCATTTTTGTGTTTTTGAATATTCTTCTAAGGGAATGATGAATGTTCTTTTCAATGACCATGTCCTCTGTAGTGTTCTACAGTCAGTTTACTCTTGCTAAGTCACTGTTTCTATACTCATTTCTCTTTCCCAAATCTGTATATGGTTATATTAACTGATTTCTCGGCCATTGTGTCATAATGCTACTTTTTGTACATCAGATATAAATATAAATATTAAATATGCATGTTCAGTACAAGCAGGCTTTACCCTTGTGTTTGTTTTGAACTGGTCATTAATTGGTGGTTTTACTTCCAGTTTTTATTTAATTAGAACAGTGTTTCCTATACCATTGTTTGAAAAAGTCTCAATGAATATAACAATGAAGTTACCAATAAATTCCTTTCAGCAAATAAGTAAAAAATGTTCAAAAGCCAACTTACTTAAAAAGAAACAGCATATATAAACCTAACTTCCAGTACTTCAAATCACTATTGTCTCTTTTTCATATGCATAACTAAACCACCTACCCACACTTCTTTTAATTAGCTAAGAGAATGAGCCCAGCCCTTCAGAGACTTGAACCAGGCTGGGGATATATTCAGTGAATGATCTCCACCTTCTCAGAGGGGAAGCAGAGAGAGAGTGTTGAAAGGGACTGGGGAGGGAGGAGAGACAGCAATCTGGATGTAAAGTGAATGAATAAATAAATTAATAAAAAAATGAAAAAAATTTCTTTATTTTTTGTCCAGTTGGCATCCAAGTTTGTTATTGATTAACTTAATCACCTGATGTTCTATGTATGTGCCTTTTTGTCAGTCAGTTTCCTGATCAAACTACATTCTCTCCATGTCTTACACAGAACTTTGCCCAACTTTTACTAAAGTTTTAACCATAGCACATTTACTAACATCTAACATATATATATACACATATATGTATACATATATACATATGTATATATATATGATATTTAAATGAATAACTGCTAAATAATAGCGATGAATAAACAAAAATATGATAAAATGAAGTTGATTTTAGTATATGATTGAAAAATCCAGTGAAAATAGTTCTTGCAAAAAATTCTAGATTAAAGTCATTGTGATGTAGGTAGTAGTCAAAATTAACTTGAAAAAAAATCTATGTAAAGAAAGAATGAAAATTGCATGGAAAAAAAAATCCAAGGACAAAATTCTGTGCAAGGACAGAAATCAATTATTGATAGTAATGTCAAAAAACAAAAATTCAAAGAGGAAACACAAAATGAAGTGAACATGATTGAAGCAGAATCGAGATTAAGAATAAGATTGCAAAATAGTATTGTCCCAGGCCCAAGGGTCTCTGTTAGATAAGGACTTGGACTGACTGAGCAGGAGGCGATTGCAGAGCTAACTGAAGCAGGTTTACAGGAAGTATTGGGGGAGGAAGCCCAGTTACAATACATAGGATATGGTGGGAAGAAAAGAAAGTAAATTATGTATATTAACAGTAAGCTTTTTGGCAATTAGAGATAGAAATGGGAAGCCTAAGGAAAAAGAAGTTATCAATTCGAGAGTGGGAGGGTCAGGGGGATGGTTGAAGAGTAAGAACTTGGTGACTCTGGAGTGGGGAAGGCAAAGGGAGAAAATGAATGTGATTCTAATTTAAAATGTACTAAAATTTAAATAAAAATATATGTGGTCACTAATTTTAAAGAAATCAGTACACTTTAGAACAGGAAACCACAAGAAAGAAATAAAAACGAGATCAAATTTTTAACCTTTTAAATACTTCTGTATAATTTGTAAAAAATGTAGAGTGTATGTGTGTGTGTGTATGTGTGTGTGTGTTTGCATGCATGCGTGTGTGTGTGCGTGCGTGTGTGTATGTGTGTGTGTGTGTGTGTGTGTGTGTGTGTGTGTATGACCCCACTTTAAATGATAAAATGTAAATATGGGCACAAAGGAAAAATTTACAATAATAGATTATAAAAATTATATTTAACTTGTCTAACTATATACTATTGCTTTAAAGCTTCCTCTGTCTTTTCCTCTCTTCTCTCTAAATCATTTGGCTCTAACACTACTGTCTATGACAATTCAGCTTTTTATATTCCTATGAAATTGGTTAATGTATGCAGACCTGGGACCATTACCATACCACAAACAAAAATGTGAATTGTTTTTTCACAACAGTCGACTTATAAATGAATGACCCTCACTTCACTGATATAACTTCTAACCCATCTGCTTTCCAGCATGTAAATACCATGAGGGAATGAGCACATTCCTTTTCACTTTCTACCTAGCTTCTTTCATTTGGGATGGTGCCATCTTGTTATTTATCTAAACAATAACATTTATCAGAAATGCATTTCCACTGACTGCAAACTGCATTTTATTGTAAGGATATACTGGTGTGCTTACGTATTCACCACTCAATGCATACTTGATTTGTTTCCAAATTTTTTTGGCAATGTTTTCATTAAAATTTTGCCATGAGGTGTCACTTAGTCAATTTTCTGTTGTCTTAGCAGAATACCAGACAGATTGCTAGTTTATAAAGGAATGAATTTCTCACAGTTCTCCTAGCTGAGTGGTCTAATGTGAAGGTAGGGGCATCTGTACCTTCCAAAGGGTCTGTGCCCGTGTCATGGGACACTGAAAGGAAAAGAGCCAGAGCCAAGATAGCACAAGAGAGAAGTCAGACCAAAGAGGGAAAACACACTTCTAAAACATGCCCACTGTTGTCATAACAAACAAACTCCCACCTTAAGCACATTAATCTATAACTCCTGCAAGATATCAACTTGGAGAATTATTGCATTGTGAGTTTTCTGAAGTGCATAAACACTGGGGCCTAAACCATAGCAACAGAGAATTCACAAGGTAATTTGATTAAGAAACCTTTTTTGTTTTGTAATTTTATTTAATCTTTTGTTGCACTCCAGATTTTATCTACCTTCCCGGTACACCCTCTGACTGTTTCACATCCCATACCTTCTCTCCGGACTCCATCTCCATCTCCATGAGGATGTCCCCACATCCCCTCAACTACACACCCTACTAGACCTCCCTACTCCCTGGGACCTCCAATCTCTTCAGGGTTAGGTGTATCTTCTCTGACTGAACCCAAACCCAGACAGTTCTCTGCTGTATATATGTTGGGGGCCTCATATCAGCTGGTGTATGCTGCCTGGTTGGTGGGCCAATGTCTGAAAGATCTCGGGATACAGGTTACTTGAGACTGCTGGTCCTCCTACCCGGTTGCCCTCTTCTTCAAGAAACATTTAATGCAAAAAAAAAAGTTAATATTAGGATTGATTTCAGTGGAGACTGATTAATTAAAGGCAGAGAAAACTTTTAAATAATGAGGTAATAGCGGGCATAAGAACCATCTTTATTTCAAAGATTGAGAGGTACCAACATGTCACTTTCCTGTCCTTCACAGAACAGGAACTTAGATTCACAGGAGGGGGAATAGTTGATCAAGACCTAGGTGTAGTCATAAACAGTATAACTACTAATAATGAGGAAGACAGAGTTACTGCAGGTTCCTACAGATCTGTTATTGCACAAAACAATTTGGGTTCTTATATATCCTTTATTTTTCCATATATTCAAGAATGAATTGTCTATGAAAATAAAGGATGATAAGATTTTGATGGGAAAACTGTTTATCAACTGTCCACTTGGCCACACGTTGCACATTAGTAACGCAGAGTCTCATGATAGGAATAGAGACTATTCTTTTAGCTTTCAGAGACAATGTATATTTCTAATCAAAGACCTCTGAACTATAATGAGTAAATTGAATTCCGACTGTATTAACTCTAAAAATATGTAGATTGTAAAGTGATTGCAAAAGCAAGTAAGAAAAAATACACGTGAAGAAACAAACCTATACATATTTTTAAAATACTATTTTTATTTGAAAAGCTGAGAAATCCAACTGTGCAGGTAGTGAATGGTTGAGTTTGAAGTGGAGATGAAAGCCCTTGTACATGCTTACAAACTTTCATACACAAGGGTTAAAGAGTACTCTGTAATCTACAGAAATTACATTTAGAATACTCAGTATAATTTTTGCAGGGAAAATTCATCTTCACCAGAGTCTGTGAAACTTGCTACCTTTCTTTTAATAATTTATATTTCTGGAAAACAGTGGTGAGACTTAGAAGATTTGTGATGGTGAATTGGGATATCTCTATTCAATAGGAAATCTCAGCAGGTCTATTTTGGTTACCATCAATGCATCATGGAAGATAATTTTCTATTGTTTTCAAAAGAGGGGAAGGAGAAATAGAGTCGGACAAAAAGTTAAGTTACTCCCTTTGCCAGCTGAACTCTTGCGACTGTCATAATCATTTTAAAAGTAACGCTGCATCAAGCCACTCACATGGGATTTGTTAAGAGTCACGGTATGTATTTACCTGCCATGAAAAATGTTTTCTTTCCCCCAAAGAGCCTGAAAAGCATGGGATTATATTTCCTTTAGAGCAGCTGGAAAAGCTCAGAAAGCCCAGCAGCCAGTTCACATTTCACGGTACATCCTTTTTTTTTTTTTTTTTTTTTTTTTTTTTTTTTTTTTTTTTTTTTTTGGTGCAAGCAGAAAATAAATGAAAAAAAGCAATAAAAGAAAAGAAAGCACATTATTACAAATGAACATCAGCCATGTACATGGGTTTCAAATGAGATATTTAACAGATTTCAACAGAATATGACAATCTCTAATTAAATAACATGACCTGAAAGCTGTGAGCTTGTTAGAATTATTGAATCTTTATTTACTAGAATAAGCAAACATGGCTTTGGTAGTTATTGCGTTCTATGAGTGTATAGTGTTGTTTTATTTTTTGTTTGCATGTGTGTGTATGTGTGTGTTAATTTTGTAAATGTGATTATGTTATATGTTCAATCCTATACTTGAATATGGTTACACAAATATCTGGCCACATGTGAGAAGTCAAAGGCAACCTTGACTGTTGGCCCTCACCACTTGATTGACAGGGGATGATTTTATTATGCTGCTGCATATTTCAGATCAGCTGACTATGGAGCTGCAGTAATTATTCTTCCTTTACAGCTTATTTTCCAAGATAAGTGTGGTGATACTTGCGTTGTGCATCCAGCCTTGTTCTTAATTACGAAATTTAAACTCAAGTCCTCAAACCTGTACCAAATGCTTTTACCCACTGAGTTATTGCCCTGCTCTGGGTCTATGACCTTCCATGGATAAAGCCTTGACAGTAACAATCTTATGAAAACACTGTTATCAATCAATGAAACAATAATCTTTCAGAGTATTAGCACATCTGTAGAATCAACCGCCCTTGAAGGGAGTCCTGATTTATGTATTTGTTATATATCCATGATAATTTTCCAAAAATCTAGAAGAAATTAAGATAGATATGTTTTATACAAAAAATTTAACATCTAAGAGATCAGTCATTCAGGGAATTGGGTTATTCACATATTTTTTCTTTTACCTTTTCTAAAAGTTAGAGTGTTTAAAACCTCAGGCAGTCTCACTTAGTATAGAAAACCGAAAGTGTCATTTCAGTGGAGAAGCAAATATCATGGTTACATTAAAAGTGATTACACTGTGTTTTGAAAAGCTGAAAAGGAGCTGTTCTTGCCTCAATTTTCTAAAATGTTTAATAAATTAAGAAGAAAACATACTACTGAAGTGTTAATTTTACTTGCTTCCTCTCAATATCAGTTTCTATAGAGAAGTGATTGCTTTGTTTGCAGTGCAGATTTTCTTTTTTTATATATATAGAACTTTCAGAAAAAGATTTTATGCAGTCAATGTTTAATCCCCCAGTGAGAGATGACAAACTAAGTACCAGAATTTGCTTCCTTCCCTTCGAATACCATGGGGAAATTAGGAAAACTATTTTAAGACCTTTAAAGCTCAAAAACTTTCTGGACTGTAGGCTGGTCCTTCTCTTGCACCACACAAATTCAGAGGACTTTGCCCAGCAAGAGACAAATATTGAATGAAAGGAGCAACCAAGCAAAGAAAGCATGATCACAAAAAAACACATGAGATCACACATCTGGAAACATCATCTTCCCCAGCTCTTCTTGATTGAGGGCAGCTCTGAGTGAACACAGGCCAAGGAACAAAATGAACTTAGGGTCCAGTGTAGAAGCATCTACAGAAGATGTGAGATTCTCCTTATCACTCAGCCATGCTGATGAAGAAGAGTTCCTTTCTACACTGTTTGGGGACTTCTTAGCATGTTCCTGCCTCGTGATTAAGGCTTCACATTCCAGTGACATGTAGTTTTTCTACCCTGTATACTCTTCTTTTATTATGTAGAGTTTTATCAATTAAAATAATTTTTATATGTATCAATTTTCAAATATTCTTGGACTTCTGTTTTCTTTCCCAAGCTATAATATTTTGCAACCTTTGGAATTTACATATGTGTTAGGAGCTCCCTTCTTGCCAAATGTTCTGAGAGCCGTGTCTTTGTCCATCTATATCCTCCTCAAACTTCAGAGCTCAGTCTTAAATTATCTCTTAGGAGTTTACTCAGCATTTCTTCAAAATGAAGCCATCATTTTATGAAGGCACAAGATGCATCTTTCATATCACTTTATGTTTATCTTATACATTTATTCATATCAAATCCCAAGCTGTAAATGAGCAAGTACATATTTCTGCTGTGAAACTGAGATACTAACAGACAAATGCTATCGGCTCAGTATGCATTTTTTAAAAAGGGGTTGGTAAGTTTCTGAAAATAAGAATTTGTCTCATTATTAAAAGCATGGAAAATAGAATTGTAAGTATAATAAATTCCTCATCTTATGAAATTCTTTAACAAATGTTTCATGAAACAGATGAATATAATGAGTTGTATAATTTAATTGATGCCATTTTAAGACAGACATATTATGACAAGAGGATAATTCATATTATGAGAATTGTTTCTTACAAATGTGTGTATAATAATCCCATAGAACTATTTGATATAATCTACTGTTTTTAATGCTCACAAATTAGGTAAATATTAAAAGAAAGAATACATAAATTATTATTCATGTTTATTAATTTATTTTGTCATGTTAGTATTTTCAATTATAATATTTATTAAATGTACCTCGTTAATACTTAGGATAAATTCAACTTAAATTATGTTTTAAAACTATTGTTTAGAAATTATATGCATTTTACAAGAGCTAACATAAAAATGTTTGTGAATTTGAAAGAGTAAGAATGGCTGTGTTGAAATGTTTGGAGGGTAGAAAGGGAAATTATTTTAAATATCTATCCAGTATTCTATAAAACATTCCCATGGGAGGTAAAATAGTCCATATAATTTGTAAGTATGTTTTTTGTGTGCAGTACTTTCAAGAGCTCTTAGTATGTGAATACGCTCAAAACTTTGATCCTGCAATAAGGTGAAAAACAGAGGCTAAGACTTATGTAGTGCTTGCTTATGTCTCTCTTCTTCATCCTTCATTTTTGTGGTTGTAAGAACATTCAGAAATAAAAAATATTATAAAAACTTCCAAGTCTGTTTTGGTTTAGAATGTGAGTTAAGTTGAAGTATATTTGCTTCATTACTGTTCTATTTGCCTTTGACATTAAAGTTTTCATATAAAATGTAAATATATTACAAACATGTATTTAAAAGTATATGTATGGTTATATAATTGTAGAATTATTTATTTTTGCTATTTTTCAGTTATAATCATAAGACTGGTGATTATATCTGCATTTTGGTTAACATGTATATGTGTCCTAGTACAATGTTAAATAGGTTTCTAATCAATGTATTTGGCAGACAGGGTCTGGTAAAGGGAAGAATGGGAGGGGTATAACTATTGGACTGTAAAAACAGGTTAAAGATAATAATAATAAAAAAAACTCCTCAAAACTTCCCATGCTTACTGTCAGAAACTTTCTCCCAATATCACAACTGAGAAAATGTGAATAAAAATAAAATTATGTTTAAAGAACACAATGTTTCAATAAATTTTAAAATATTACCTTGGACAATGAAATTTATTCATTGTAAGATACAGATGGTTATCTGAGAAGATGATTTGGGGATTAGTGAAGGGAAACAAACTCTTTTCCAAAAGATTTTGACTTTTAATTAATGCCAACACTCAGAGTTGGAGAAACAGACCAAACAACATTGTGTAATTTTAATTCTTTCCTCTTCCATTCATAAATAACATTTCTTCCATCTGAGCACAGTTTCCAAACACAGCCTTCAGAGATCCTTGCTCTTTAACAAAAGACTGTGTTTTTCTAGTAGGGCTAATTCAATCATATTGAAATTAAAAGTACTTCTGAAATTGGCCTTAAATTTGGCAAATATCAAAACTGAGAAGTTCCTCAATCCTTTTATTTTGGGGGAAACCTTCTATCATGATGAGACTTTAAGAAAACTTCAGCTTCAATAACTTCTGAGAAAATTAAAGTTATCATGCTTTTTGAATATATGCAGTTGAAATTTATCTCACTGGCATCTTTCAAAGTGTTTTTATATCAAATTTAATTCTGATGATTATCAATGATTTCACATGACCTTAAATACAGTCTTTAAATCTAAAATTAATATTTAAAACAAATACAGCTGTGTCTACAAAGACGTTCCTTAAAAACCAGCATGTTTATAAGCCATCATGAATGTTTTGGTTGTTATTACCTTATATAAAATTACATTATTTACAGTAATGCCCAGGCTCTAGGAGCTAATAATTCATAATAATATATTCGGCAAAGTGATAGATCATTATTATTTGGTGAGATATATGGGTTAGAATAGATGAATTGTGTAGGTAACAGATGTGGGACCAGAAATACAATAACCCTCAGATGGAATCAGAAAGAGTTCAAGATTAAAGGGATTGAACCTCCTAATAACCCAGAGTTTGTTTTTAAATAAATTTTTGAAAAAATTTTGCTGGCAAGATTTCGAGGCCAGAATTGCATGGATCTGTCCACTGTACCTCCTACACTACAGAAATTTACTGTGGCTATGCTTCTGGGAAGCCTGAGTCTATGACTTTGAATTAAACAGTTTATCTTTCTGGTGTGATATGAATGTTTGTGTTCCTTCAAATTGCATATTCTGAAGTCTTAACCTTCTAAGTAGTGGCAGAAAAAAAAGTCGACTGACTGGGAAGTTGATGAGGTTTTAGGAATGGAGTTCTTGTGTGTTATCTTCTACTTTTATCATTATATTTATTTTTGAGATTATAATATAGTTATATCACTCTATTCCGTCCCTCCCTCTAAACCTTCCAATGTACCCCTCTTTGTCCTCCTCATGAATACATCTTCCTAAATACATAAGCACAGTCTGGTCAGTCCTTATACTTTTACTTGCATGCATATATTTTCAGGGATGACTATTTAATATTGGATGACCAGTTGGTGGGGTTTTTCCAGGAGAATTCTAACACTTTAAGCATTCCTTAGCCATGTGTAGTGTTTTGATTAGGGTTGAAGTCTCCTGGGCTTCCTCATTCCGTATTATCATGTCTATTAATGTCATCTCTATTCAGGTCACTCTTTGGCAGCCCTGTTGGTGAAACTTCATGGGTATAGTATGAAATTTCTAAGATCACAATCTCACAGCAAACACCCTGCTATTCTTGTCCTTCCAAATGTCCTCCCCTCTCTCCTGCAATGATCAGTGATCCCTAAGAGCAGGAGTTATGTTCTATGTGTATAATTTGGAACTGGGTTCCTTAACTCTGAATTTTGATTGGTTGTAATTTCTGTAATGGTCCTAGTCTATTGCTAAGAGAATGCTTGATGATACATGCAAACTATACTTATCTGTGGGTATAAGGTCAAATATTTAGAATACTGTTAGGAATTCATTCTAGATTAATAAAGTAGTCACTGATGATTCTCCTCCAAGATCCAATAACTACAGAATACTACACATAAAATATTATTATATGCTACTATACACGATATCATATGTATAAAATTGTAAATGTCTACTAGAAAAGTTCTAGAAACCATAAACAATTTCAGTACTGTGTCAGGGTACTTCATCAATTTTCCAAATTCAAAGGGAATAGATCATAGACACACTCACAATTTCAATAGCCTGAAAGAAAGTATAGTATCTAGGAATTAACCTAATCAGGAACTCAAGAATCTCTACAGTAAACACTTGAAATTTCTAAAGAAGTTTATAAAAAATTTATTAAAAAGTGAAAAACATTCTCATGGGTTGGTAGAATTAATATTGTGAAAATGAACAGTCTGCAAAATGCCATTTACAAATTATGTAAAATCAAAATCCCCATTGTACTCTTCATAGAAACAGAAAAACTAACCTCAAATTCATAACAAACTAGAAGACCCCTGACAACCAAACAATCTTTAGCAAAAAGAACAATGCTAGAGAGATTACCATTCCAGATCATAAAATATATTTCAGAGCCATAACACAATATGGTACTGGAACAAAAGCTTAAATGTAGACTATTGGAACAAAATCAAAGACATAAATATGACTCTGTAAAACTATAGATATATTTGATAAAATATGCCAAAAACTAGCTACCTGAGAGTAGAAAGTATCTTCAACAAATGATACTGGGGAAACTGGATGTTCACATGCATAAGAAAGAAACTACATCTGTATTGATTATAAGCTAACTCAAAATAGACAAAAGACCTATATGTGAAATCTGAAATAGGTACAAGATCCATAGTTAGAACCCCACATTGTATAGACATAGGAAAGGATTTTCTGAATAGGAATTCATTTGCCCAAAGATTAAGACCAATGCTTCTACCTTTTGAAAAGAGTTGTCGAGAGATTTTTCATCCTTTAGATCATGTGAAAACACATCTACAAAGCTGTGAACCAGAACATGCTCTGGCAACCATTAACAAAACCAGGGGTTGCTACTTTGATCAAAGGTTTAATAATCCCTTGATTGTGAAAAATACTGACCCTTTGTTTATTGTTTAGGAACTAATCATTTTGTTTTATTCAGGTATAGTATCCTAAAATGTCTAAGAATGGCTTCTAAAGAATGTAATAATGGGAAGCAGAATTTAATGGCTTTTATGACAACACCTGGGAAGTCATCTACCTCCTGCTACATTTCATTGGCCAGACAGTCAAGTTGCCCAAAGTCAAAAGAAAATAAAATATCTTCATTAATTAATGAAAAGCATCCAAGTATTAGTGGCCATGTTTGAGACCACAAGTGTTGATTTTTGTTTATAAAACATGTTTGCAGTTTCCCATGTCCCACAAAAGGTGACATCTCATTACCGGATGGTGTGATTGAGTATTGGTGTCCAGATTCCCAATCCAAGTAATATCTAGCTACCAGTTATGGATTTGAATACCAGAAGGGACATGATAGCTTGCCTCCTCAACATTAAATGATGAATGACAGGGCAAAAGGAAACGTCTATCAAAATAACCTTATTTTTAATTAGAGACAATGCCCTTACTAAAGCTCTATGAAAACTATCAGGTTTCTATTTTAATGAAGCACACTATAAATGGAATAATAGATATTTTACCCCTTAAATTACATATTTATCAGCATAACCAATTCATTGTGAAGTACACATCAATATTTAAAGTCTGAAGAGACGATAATATAAAATGAATTCTGTTTCCCAGAAATAATAAGAAAACAAGGGATAGATCATCAAATATTTAGAGCTATTGCCAGAAGATTAAGTGATAGTAAATATGTGTGGGGAAGATGAAAACTTGCTGAAGCATGAATTGTGTCCTTGGGGTTATTAAAACAGGAGTGACTAATTGCCAGTTAACTGCTCGGAAATAAGCAAACAGTGAAAGTACTGGTTTTAGAACTTACCTCATAAATTGAAGGGAAGGGTTCCTGATCATGAATATTATAACTACCTCGATTTTTGACATGATACAGGAAATAATGCTATGTGATGCTTCAGGAAGACTGAACAGGTAAGTGTTTATAACACATAGCACAACATCTTTGCCAGAGAAATCCTCTAATCTAGAAATCAATGCAACATTTCAAGTCTGAACAGGAAATGAAAAATGATTCTTCATCTCCAAAAATCATAACAAATAGAAATAGTGCAGTTATGTTGATTAGATCTGCTGAACCTTTCTCTTTTACAAATTGAACAAGTACTGAGAATAAAGAAGGAAGGAAATAAAGGAAAATAAACTCCTCAGAAGTATTCTTTTAGTGTAATCTTCAGATGCCAAGTGTTTGGATGGATCCAATCCTATCTCTGTGCTGGGCTACACTTTAGATGTCCACACATTTTTTTTTCTTTATTTTAAAACTAAAAGGATAATTCCTTTTGAAAATGCAGGCATTTTCTTTCTGGACCATTCCCACACGTCATATTGTGTCAATCCTAAGCTTGTAACTTCTCTTGGAGACTTGACTACAGCTATTTACTTTAGGGTGGAGATTTGCCTTACAGGAGATCTCCTACTTCTATGCTAGTTCTTAATAAAATGCATTTGAATAAGGATTCCTAGGGAAAAATGACTCTTTAAAAGTAGTAATTTCTTCCTGGTATTGATCTGGCTAAAGTAGAGGATAGGGGAATTCCCCGAGAGTGTGCAGGAATTTCCACTACTTTCTTGCATGTCTTCTGGGAAATCCAAAACTTCTAACAGTAATTTAGACTAATTATGCCAGAGTAGACAATTATAATCCATTGAATATAGAACACACAGGGCAACATTACATGCTTCTTGTGACCCAGAAACAATCTGGATAAAAGCTCTCAAGAATCGTGTGTGTGTGCGTGTGTGTGTGTATTTATATTATTATCATTAAGAAAACTTTTGCCTATGCAAAATTTACATATTTGAGAACATAGACTAATAGGTTCAGTTTCCCACTGATATTCATCACTTGCAAATGAATTATAATTAAGGGAATGGATAGATTCCTAGAACAGAATTGTTTAAATTAAATTACAGTAAGTTCATTAGTCATTAACACCTTAGAAGTTTAAAATTAATATTCTTATATGGTAAATAACTTATGTCTAAAATATTTAAACCATTATTTGGATTTGTATTCTGGGCTTTCTGGTGATGAACAATCTGTAAGTTTGCTACCTACAAACATAAATATGAAGACAATTAAATCTAAACAATGTTTATTAAAAATATAAAATGTCTCAAGGAGAAATATTCTATATTGTGGATGTGAGAAGATTTACCATTTTATATAGTTTCTATGAAACTATGTCATTGTAGTAAAATAGTTACAAATAAAACTAATGAGGACACAAATATTAAGTGAAGTTTTTTTAGAATATACCTCACTAAGCAACATGCATCAGCATTAATTACCCAGAGTAGTCACCTCTTAAGTTGTTATAAGCAATCATACAGAAGATTTTTCAAGACAGTATTAAAAAGTAATGTTGTTGATAAACAGCATTCACACACTATGCTTTATGAAACACATATTTACAAAACTATCCCCAGGCTACCACTGTCTAGACCACAGGAAACCTAGTTGATCAACAGACATATGGTACATCACAGAATTCCAACATGCAAGTTTCCATAATACTGTAACAAGCCAAACTCTAGACATAATGAGTCACAGCCAATTGTAACCCTACCAACAGAGCATACTGTTTAGACAGTGGTGGGTCTGGTCTCAAATCAGGCCAAAGCAACTTCAAACAGCTCAAAAGAATGACTAGTCCTTTATGCAGTGGAATTTCTGCATCTAACACAACAAGAAATCTTTGCCAGATGAAGAAAAATATAAAACTTTAGAAATAAACAACTTTTCATGACTCAGCTTGCTTTGAAGAAGACATCTTTGGATTAACAAATTCAATCTAGAGAATTACAGATCATCATACCCATGGAAAATTTTAGATTTCTTCTAAAAATAATTTTTGTCTGAAAATATGCTTAGTTAATCTTCATTATTGGTAGATATGCTTACGTGTAGAATTTTATCACTTTGATTGTTCTCCTATTTCCAAGATGGGGACTCTACCTGACTGTCACTCTGATTCATCATGACACTTATTTCTATTTGATTTCTACTTACAAAGCAATATAGATCTAAAAATATGCATTTTTAGCATTCAGTTTGGGAAATTTTAAACCTGATTTATTATGATAGTTAAAGTTTCATCTCTGTGGCAAATATCTTTTTAAAAGGAGGAAGTAACTATTTTGAATCAAGATATGAAAATTTTCAGCACCTGCTCAGCTGAATCCTCTGCTTTAGGACATAGGTGAGGCTGGGCATAACTGTGGAAGTCTATGGTGAAGGTGATCTATTCACCTCATAGAAGATAGGAACGAAAAACAGAGACAATGAGACAAAGAAAGCAGTAAAACCTCCCAAACACATCCACAGTTACCACTGTCTCCTAGATTAGTCACTAACTGGGGACACAACCATTAACAAGGGAGCCAATGGAAGACCCTGAAACCTCAAGTCATAGTTTATCATTTTATATTATCAAACACATTGTTCTCACTTCTCTCCTTTTTCCAGTTATACATATGTTGGATCCCTTCAGATTCTGTGACCTGTTCACAAGTCTCTGTTTCCCTTTCTAAAACCCTTTCATTTCTATTATCATAGATAACTTCTATTGACTTATACTTACTTTCTTATATCTATTTAGCACTTTCTTGTTTCAGAAACCTTACACTTACAGTTGTGGATTTCAGTTGTACAATCATGAATTAGTTCAGTCATATTGCTTCTATTTATTTGGCTTACACTTTCTAATAGAAGCAGTTTCTAATAGAAGTAGAAAAACATCAAGGTAGTGTATGCAAGAGAAAATGGAGACAAAATAAAAACACATTTCTCATGAGGAGGTTATCGCTTTCAGAATATTTACCATGCTCTTGCCTATGAGAACTCTGGGAAGATTTTGATTTCTTAGTAAAATATTACAGACATGCTATGGTACTCCTGTTACTAGGTAACAGAGTTCACTAACATAACTATTGTTACTTCTTGGAAGTTATCCATAATATGAGCTCATGCTCAATTATCTAATTCCTGAAGAATCTTAATTAAAAATGAACTTTGGGGAGTGTTACATAGATATAGTTAATGTCATCATGAGTTGTTGAAATAAATTTATTGCTATCATAACATTAAGAAAACCTTCAGAAATGCAACCATCAGAGGTAGGCAAATGGTTACATAAAGACTAATTGATGTTCGTGAAATAAAATCTCACTTAGAAATATTTTCTAAGTGAGATTTTATTCCAAAAGGATTGAAAGAGCTGGAGGGGTTTGCAACTCTATAGGAAGAACAACAATACCAGACTTTCCCCTCCCTGGAGCTCCCAGGGACTAAACCACCAACCAAAGAGTATACATGGAGGGACTCATGGCTCCAGCTGTGTATGTAGTAGAGGATAGCCTTATCTGGTATCACTGGAAGGAGAAACCCTTGGTCCTGTGAAGGTTCAGTGTCCCAGTGTAGGGGAATGCCAGGGTGGTGAGGTGGGAGTGGGTGTGTGGGTGAGGGAGCACCCTCATATAAGCAGAGGAAGGGGCAATTGAGATACGGGGCTTCTAGAGGGAAAAACGGGAAAGGGGATAACATTTGAAATGTAAATAAAATATCCAATAAAAATGAAATATTTTAAAGCTGTTAAGAAAGCATATTTTAGGTACTCCATGGGAAAGCACGAACATTGATATTAGATGGACATATATTTTGAGTTACCTGAGGAATTCTAACTATTGAAATGCTTAATAAAATAAATAAAACCAAAGCATGGTTTAATACAAAAACAATTTCGACTACATGTTAGATGTCCTGATAATATTCTAGAATGATGAATATTAATTCATACTAACATTCTTCGACTGTGTAGAAATATGCAAATAAATATAAATATGTTTGTCCTATCTGATGATCTCACATTTCTCAGCTTGGTAGTGAGCCCTCTCTCTTTGCTGCCTCATGGAGTATTTCAAAGTTCGTGTGCTAAAGTCTCTTTACAATGTGCAATACATGTGGAGGGATACTTTAAATGTGTATCCAGGGTCTGATTAAAGAATCTGGAAAGTTCAGAGAATTTAGATAAAACAGTATTATAAAGTGAATTTGTTGACTGTTTCAAATAAAGACAATTCAAAATTTCACACTTCAAGCATGCATGCCCTGGCACAATCAAATGTCAAAAAGCCATAAAACAAAGGGTGGAAAGATGGCACAGCAGTTAAGACACTGGCTGTTTTGCTAGAGGACTTGGACTCATATTACATCACCTACATGAAGGCTCACAGCTTGTTGTAACTCCAGTTCCAGGCTATCTGATGCCATCTTCTGGCCTCCTTAGGCACAAGGCACACACATGAAACATATACATAATGTAGCCACAACAATCAGACACAAAAAGATCAACAAAATTAGCAAACAAAGCAGCATACAGTAAAACAATTGAATAAAACTTTTATACAGAGGAAAGGGCCTTAGGTCAAGCAAGTTCCCAAATATTTTACATTGAAGCTTTATTTTCTTTACTTCCATTTTCTTTATTACCCCCCAAATGGCACAGATATTCTACCTTCTTTGCTGTTCTCTGACATACAGTACAATAAAGAATGCTTCATATTTTTCTTCATTATTTTTAAAGAAAATGTGGATTAATTCTTTAGAGTCAAGGCTATTGTATAGCAAAATGTTAAAGTTTGTCTCAACTAGTACTCCAAAAGTTTTGTCTGTGAGTCAAGGGAAGATTTACCATGGTCTGATAAATTTGTTTTTCTTTAATGAAATCTATGTTGTGTGGCACCAATTCAAATTCCTGGGTCTAAATAAAATAAGCCTTAAGTTGGAACAACTAAATCAATTATTTTCAAACAATGCTGATGACATTTAGAAACATATTTATTATTTATGTTTTTATTCTATTAAGAAAACTGTCCACCTATAGTATATCACCTTAAAATAGTTCTGGTTTGACTAGTCACTTTACTTAAGGGATGAGTGTATGCAAGGTGGATCCTAGCTTACCAGTATTGTGCTATGGATGCCTGCATGTGCTTATGTGTAGACAGAAGGTGTTTTACACAGGAATATTTTTTCTGAAACTCTGTTTTGTCAGACTTTCAAGCTTCTATATTTGAAAAGATAAAATGGGTTCTAGTTTCTTGGGACAATTATTGGGCAAAAGCATAAGATTTGGAATGTAGAAAGAAATTTTTCCGATTTATCAAAGTGGCAGAAGATGTTTCTTTTCTAGGGCCTATCACCTCACTAGCCACATGACACTGGTTGGGGTTATAGTAACATACGTGAGTGCTCTCTTGTTGAGTGGGCTTTAAATCTGGTTAGGCAGCTATTTTGTTCCCACCAACATATGAGAGCCATTTATTGTACATTTAAGAATATCTTGTGTCTTATTCAGGGTTTCTATTCCTGCACAAACATTATGACCAAGAAGCAAGTTGGGGAGGAAAGGGTTTATTCAGCTTGCACTTCCACATTGCTGTTCATTACCAAAGAAAGTCAGGACTGTAACTCAAGCAGGTCAGGAAGCAGGAGCTGATGCATAGGAGGGATGTTACTTACTGGTTTGCTTCCCCTAGATTGCTCAGCTGCTTTCTTATAGAACCCAGGACTATCAGCCCAAGGATGGTACCACCCACAATGAGCCCTCCCACTCTTGATCACTAATTAAGAAAATGCTTTACAGCTACATTCAATGGAGCATCTATGCTTAGTCTTATTGCACCTTGTTTTGTGGTATGCCATTGACATTCCTTGGAGGTCTGCTCTTTTCTAAAAGAAAGTGGAAGAGCAGTGGAAGTGGAGGAGATGAACAGCGGGGCCTGAGAGAGAATGGAAAGGAATGGAGGGTAGGAGAGGCTGCAGTCAAGATACATTCTGAGAGAAAAACAAATAATAAATAAGCAAGCAAATATAAATTAATTAATTAATAAATATCATTATCACCAATTTGCAACATATATGAAGAATTTTTCTTAAAGTACTTTTAGTTGCCTAATCAACTTTCATTAATTAAAGCTATTTATTGAGCATACTCTGCCAAAGCCTCATACTAGAGACAAGCTTATCAAGGAAGTGAGTGGATAAAGCAATCAGCTGTGAAGGCATGCAGGATGGAGTCTCACAGGAAAGAAGGATTCTACTTCAAAGCAAGAGGGCAGGGATAAAAAGACGCCATATTTCCATCATAAATTTCATAATAAAAAGATAATTCTTTTATTATTATTATTTTCTCATATATTACATTTTGACCAACAACAATTAAAGTAATGCAGTTACTCATAGTTAAAGCAAAACTAAGATTGTGGGTGCAAAATCTACAACAATTACAAAGAATATTTCACAATCATGTTTTTTTTCCTCAAGGTCCATGTTAAAAAATATTAATTTATGTCCTCAGATAATTTTAAACAAACTAGAACATTGTTTCTTGTTTTTAGCCTGGTTTACTCAAAGATCTGATAGTTTTTTATTACAACACTTAAAACTGGCAAGAAAGAATTGATTTTTCCTAAATAGACAATTCAAACAATCTAAAACCTCATTAAACTTTATTAGATACTTAGAAAAGCA
This sequence comes from Grammomys surdaster, assembly GCF_004785775.1. Lineage (NCBI taxonomy): Eukaryota > Metazoa > Chordata > Mammalia > Rodentia > Muridae > Grammomys > Grammomys surdaster. Next base: position 868,966 of record NW_021620926.1, read on the forward strand.
CACTCTTGTAAGTCATAATGTCTAAAGAAATAGGCCCTGGATAATGTCACCATTTTCAATATTATATTTAAATTTTGTCAGATCATATTAAAACAAGATCATTAGACAAATCAAAGTAGAATGACAAATGAATTCAAAATCTCATAAATTAGTCTACCAATTCCCTCTCTCTTTTTTCCCTTTCTCTCAATTCTTCATTCATTTCTTTTTTTTATTTTTGTTTTCTATGCTTCACAATGATCTGCTAGATTTATAAGGAAATATGGTGTTACAAATGAAAAAAAAAAAACCTCTTTGTTTCAGCCCCTAGACCAAGCAGAGAGGGGCCACCCAGAATCCCCTCTGACTGGCAATCTGAATTCTTGCTTAGGCTGCAAGGCTAAGCACTGCAAGGGAATATGAACAAAACTTAAAAATATCTCTCTGGGTTCCCTGAGGGACAAGCCTGACTGCATAGGGGTTGATGTCAAAAGTTTCCCCTCTCCAGGAAAAAGACATCGGGATGGGTATGGCCCTCATGCCTCACTGGACAATGACAGGGGAACCGGAGCCATTACAAGGTCCCCATTCAAATACTGGAGGTCAGGCCTCTATCCCTGCCTTCGCAAGATCAGAATTGCCACAGCCCTTCTATACTTAGAGAAGGGAGGAGATGTCAGGGACAGCCCTGCTTACACACTGAAGGCCTAAAATCAGCCCTAGGCCTAAAATCAGCAATAGGCCTGTCATACATGTATACTAACACCAAGTCTTGGGTCTCAGTGGAAAAACATTAAAACAGATGGCTATAAGCTATTGTAAACAGGCAGTTTTGTGGAAATTTACCAGCCCAAGTAGTCATAGACCTTGTAAATAGGTAGCCTTGGCAGACAATACCAACTTAGATAAGGACAAATGAGTCATAGGCAGAGTCATAGTGACCTGTCCCCTGAACCTTTACCGAGCCGATACCCGGTTCTGAAAGATATCTGTATTCCCCCTGAACACCCACACTCCAGTGTCATCCCCTTCACCACATCCTGCCTTTCTATGTTTATAACCCCTGTGTGAATGAATTACGATTTGAGAAAAAAATAAATAAATTATTTAAAAAAAAGTAGTTACAAAACTGACTTAAATTATCCCAGACACTGTACTTATAAAATAACTCCCAGACCCTTGCTTGGAACTTATTTATTTTTATTTTAGAAATGTCTAGATACTACAGGGTTTCCTCATAGAAGCTAAAATTATGAAATTTGGCAAGGCAAAGTCAGAGGGCAAAGATGGAGATACATTCTGGAGGCCCAGATGTGAGTGACAGCTGTCTTCTTGACTGTGATGAAAAGCAGAAGAAATATTCATTTTGGAGGAGAGTCCAAATGATTAATAACACTCAACCTTGTCAGGATATGTTTGTTGTATTTGATATTTATGATGGTTATCTCTAGGTTAACAAATGGTTAAATTGTATGTATTAAGTATAATCTGTTATAAAGGATATGAATTATGATAAAAAAATAAATACAAAAGAACGGCATTTCCCTTTCATGTCAGAGAAAAGAGACACTGAGAGTAGCTGCTATACTCCTTTCCTGTCGCTTTTACTTACAAGTAATCTATTGGCTGTGATGGTCATAACATGAGTTGCTGCTGGAAACTGCATGAAATTCCATATATTACCTATAGACTGCCACAAGATCTCTGTTTTAGGATGCTTTATGTCTCTATGAAGGAACTGAATATAAACAACAGAATAAAAGCAACAGTGGGATGTCACATCATAGCATCAACTTAAGTTATACCAGCATCCAACAGAAGGTTAGAGACACAGCTTATATCTGGACACCGCCAGAGGGGAATTCCTCTTGATTGCTTAAAGGAGTTATATCCTAGACTTGAGGAGCCCTAAAAAATATAAATGGAAGATAATTCTACTACTGCAGGAGTAGAGAAAGAAAACTGGGGAATGTCTATCTCCTTTTGACATTAATCCAATCCGTCCCCCATTCCTAGTACAATTTAAATTAGATCAAGCTGAGCCAGAAATATCACAATAGAATTTACAAACATTTACAAATGGCACACTTAGTTTTACATTGAAATCTTCAATCTCAAACAATTATTTCCATAGAAAACAGGAAGTAATAAATTTGTGTGGTTAGAAACTTAGTCTGATGCTCAAGCTTCTTTAAAACATTTAAACAATACAAGATGAGCTTGTCAAGATACAGAGATATTGAGCAAAGGAAGAAGGAAGGTTTTGATGACTAGGGAGGTGAAATTTGGGGCAGGCATAGACAAGCACACAGGGATGGGCTCTGTGTGAAGGAAGGGCTTCTGCAACCAAAAAGTAGGGCCAGTATCAAAACAAGAGTCATCATTCAGACCCATAACCTCTGTGAGCTCATAAAAAAAACATCTGGTACCTCAGTTCTAAACTGAGAAAAGACAGATATTTTGAATCCACAAGGGTGCTTCCTGTCTTAAGATTTTACAAGCACAAAGTTGGTACTGGTGTTAATCAAAGGTCCATTGAATTCAACCAAATTTGGATAACAGAATGATGAGATGAAAAAGAATCTATCTAAATACAGCTATTGAAACATTGTAGACAGACCTCTTCTCTGATAATTTTTCTATTAAACAAGCTAAAATATTTTTCCAAAGTGGCTATGATAGATGACAAAAGATTATTTGAAGAAAGCACTAGAAATTTGTAAAATGCCCTTCTCCTAGAATTAATTCTAATACATTTCTGGCTGACTCTCTAGAAATTAAAGATTGATATACTCCCACTGAAAGTCAGTAAACTCAATTTATAGATTTCATTTAAACCAGTTGTCTCTTTTACTTTTTCTTCACACTCTGCATAGCCTTGAATTGGATTTTAGTTCTTGTATTCCTATTTCTTTATCTACTCTTTTTTATATTCCATTAATAGTCCTAAGCTTTCATTCCTGAATTGTTTATACCTAAACATGTATCCATTACATGAGGAAGCAGCATAATAGAGCCCTTTTCCAAGCTAATGTAAAGCTCACTAGTCACTTTTCATGACTAGACAGCTGCCATTACATTCTGCAAGATGATTTTTCTAAGTGCTTTAAAATTCACTTACTTCAATACTCCAATTTATTATTGTTGTTAAGTACTGTAGGTATTAAAAGTAAGCTACTTCTCTGAAGGCAAGTCTAATCTATAAAGCATAAAAGAAATTAGCACTTATATATAATGGCCTATGATCAAAATATCAAGTAAATATTTTACAGAATATGGAAACATTCTGCATCTTCATCTGTATCTCCCAACATCTCTAAATGTCAACCCTATTTTCCCTTCCCCACCTAACTTTGCATCTGTTCTTCATTTCATTAAATTCATTAAGTCTAATTTGTATTATACATATTCCCTTGGGTATGTAATCTTCCACATATTGTGGTCAGCATATCGGGGGTGACTGACACCCATAAAGAAAGCTGACGACCACTCTCTCAGTAACTAATAATTGCCAATAGCTCTTTAGCTAGCCACGAATCTGAATATTTTAATAATTCTTTTTCATTGAACAATTTTCCTTTCCTTGATTCACCCTTTCTTCCATCACATCTTCCTTTTAGTCTTGTCTAGATGGCTATTCTCTGTCCTCACATTTTCAGTTGTCTTTCAGTTTTGTTTCCCATCTGACATTTTAACACAATGACTCTCTCACCCAAATCCTCTTTACTTATGCATCTTATTAATTTGTCTTTGAGTTGTCTGTTATTAAATACAGACAACCATTTTGTCTTTGTGTTCCAATATATAGCTACTCAGCACTAGTTTGAAATGAAGAATGCATTTCAATCATGGTACCCTTAGGCAAGCAGCTCAATTTTGCTTAGAAACTCTGCTGTAAGAGAATCCAGCTCTCCTTGCTATGATATGATTCTTATTTGCCCCAGATAAGAATAGTTGATGTGACAACCTAGAATGATCTTAAAATTCTATATCCTAACTAACTTCTATGTTACATTCTAAATCTAGAGTCAACAACTTTGCATTAAAAACCAATTTCTCTAATTCAGTGACAGAGGTCCCCAGCTTCTATCCATTGGTTAGGTGTAAGTATCTGTGTCTGCCTCAGGCAGCAGCTTGTTGGGCCTCTTGGAGGACAGCCATGCTAGGCTCCTGTTTGTAAGCACACCATAGTATCAGTAATAGTGTCAGAAACTGGAGCCTTCCCTTGAGATGGATCCTGGGGGATAACGAATGGACTGTAATAAAAGATAATTTAAAAATACTTTCACTCACTTTTATAATGAAAGGAAATTTTACCCATTCATCCTCTTGAGAAATCTGATGTGAACTTCTTCTTTCTCTATCTGTCACTGTGCCTATAGACTCCAAATGTAGGTTGATGATCCTTCTTCATCTTTAATGATTTTAATTTTGAATTATATAAATTAAATTCTCTATGCATTCAGAGACTCTGCCTATCTTCAGCATGTGAAAGGTATGTATAGTAGAAGAGGTCATTCTTTTTTGTGACTGGACCAAATCATGTGATGACTATCCACCTGACCATTTCTAGGACATAATGTTCAAATAGAATACTACGTGAGCTTCCCAGATCTCTGCCACTTTTCCACATGAAAACTTTGGTATGACCATTCTTTCATCAATGCCTAAAAAATGTCCTAGCCTAGGTATCTGTTTCTGCAAAGCATATTTTTAAGCTGATCAAGTAATATGGACTTTTTCCTCACACCCCCAGGTAGACAATATCATGTCTTCTAGAATTTACTTTAAATAAAAAATATATGTATACATTTACGAGAGAAGGTTTTGGTGTGTCCTTCTCAGGGATCAGAGTGAATATAACTATGCTTACATAGATTTCTGTCATAAATGAAGAATGTAAGATGTGGTGAAGGGACAATAGAATAGAAATCAAAGATATTTATCTTTTCCCAAGGTGAGTTCATAATGGTTTATATATATGTATTACATTTTAAGTGTCTGCAGAACAGAGTAATTTCTAGCATTTTACCTTTACCAATGTAGAAACACAGCTATATAGACAGATGAAGCAGCTTGCTTGTGCCAAAACAACACAGCTACAAAATGAAACAAGTTTAGAAGCTGAAACAGCAAACTCTATTTTTGCTGGTCCCATCATTTGTCAACGGTGTTTGTCCTGAAAAGAACACAGTATACAGAATACTATAAAGAGTAACATTCATGTACTAGGTGACTGACTAGGTGATTGACATCCAAACAAAAATATGAGAGTTCCCACACTTCTACACCCTGATGTATCCATAACAGATTTAATACAACCACTAACAGAGCCAAGCCAAGGAACTCAGCCCTGAGGGTCAGCCTGGCTGGTAGCAAGCCAAGCAATGGGCAAAGGAATGTTGAACATCAGAGTTTAGGGAATTTGTACTTAGGCAGCCCAAGGAGGAAGGACAGGATTATAGTCAAGGTTTACAGGTTGGAGCACAGATCACAGAGGTCACCACAGGCCGGTGAGCAAGAGGAAAAATTCCATCCAAGGAAAGACTCATGAGAAGTGTGTTCTGTTTCTGTCTGCCAAAGTGATGAAGGTGGGTGTTAATTTACACAGGACTGTGGAAAGCAGAGGCTTCTGGGTCTGAGAAAAACTTGTGGGTTTAAACAGATGCTTTATTTGGAGAGTTTAATTAGTGTTAAACTAATACAACCTTGCATTGACATTTTTTCTGGCCAGAAAGACTGTCTAAAAGCATATATCCAAAAAGGTATAGAAATGTCACAAGAATGTAGAAAGTCCATCTCTCCTGGAGATGCAGGGTTTACTATTATGCAGCTAGAAGCAATGGGTAGAATTTTGCTTTTTAAAAGTTATAAGATCTTAACTTAGATATTATCTGTAAAAGAATAGGTAAACAATATGTTTTAAATAAAGTTTAAAAAACTGGTACCTTCTAAGTCTAGCTAAAAGTTACTTGGTAAGCAGAATACATTAATTAATTAACAGAGTTTCTACTAAATGCATAGAAAAGGAGTTAAATAATTCACTGATAGTTTACAATCTCATGTAATGTCACACTTGGAGAGTCAGTGTGGGTTTTAAGGTAGATATTCTACTGATTGACCCTTCAAGCTATGTATCTGCCTTCAGGATGGGATATTTAGAACATTAGTTTAAACTCACAATTAGAGACTTTCTTGCTTCCTGAAGAATGAGGTACAGTATCAGAGTTATAGGGGATTTGTCACATTGTAAATGAGTTCTGAGTCTCCAAAGTCAATTCTCCATGTAGACATTCAGATTTCTTAACAGCTTGAACTGTTTAAATATTTGCTGGAAATATTCTCAATTTTATAGCAAGAATTAGCTGAATACGACCTAGATAGTACCCATTAGTACAATTCTGTGGAAAACCTGACATAGAAAAGAAGCCCCAACGTTCTGAGTCCCTGGACCCCAAACATAGGAATCTGATAAGGAGAAGGAAGGACTTCACTAAGACAGACACCTTTCCTGCTCAGAGATCACCAGGAAACCACAAGAATCCATTTCTACTGAGATTCTCAGCCTTTGGAAGCAAGTGAATTATGTTTATGTAAACATAGTTATATAAATCACAGAATGTATTAAGAGGAAAATAAAAGATGTTCTTATATGAAAAGGATTCTTGAAAATTTACCATCAAATACTCTTCACCTGACTTCTTCCCTGAGTGTCAGCACAGAATGAACTGCTTGCCTTCTTATATGATTCTGACTGGTTTCTGTGGAAATGTTCATCCTGCCTAACATCAAATTATCTTTTCACTATGTGGCTATACATTCCTTTTAAGGCTCCCTTTCCCCTGTCCTTCCCTCCAGTATGAGTGCTATGCTGTGCATGAGGTTAATTTTATCAAGATGTTCCAATTTTTCATCTTGTAAGACTGAGTACAAGCTAGTACATTCTGACAGAGAGCAATAGCAGAAGTATATATGTGGCTCTGTGATGGTTTGTATATGCTTGGCCCAGGGAATGCCTCTATTTGGAGGTGTGGCCTTGTTGAAGTAGGTGTGTCACCATGGGCTTGGGCTTTAAGACTCTACTCCTAGCTGCCTATCAGCTAGTATTCTGCTAGCAGCCTTTAGATGAAAATTTAGAACTCTTAACTCTTCCTGAACCATGCCTGCCTGGATGCTGCCATGTTCATGCCTTGATGATACTGAACTGAACCTCTGAAACTGTAAACCAGCCCTAATTAAATATTGTCCTTTATAAGACTTGCCTTGGTCACAGTGTCTGTTCATAGCAGTAAAACTGTAACTAAGACAGAAGTTGGTACTAGGGACTGGGGTTTTGCTGTGATAGGCCTGAGCATGCTTTTATCTGGAAGAATGTGGATTTTAGGACTTTGGATTTGGAGAACAGCAGTAGAATGCTTTAAATGGGGCTTAGTGGGCTATCTTAGTCGAAATATGAAAGACTGCTACTGAGAGTGATGTGAATTGTGTGGATCTGGCCCAAAAGTTTTCAGTGGAGAAATTCAATATGTTCTTGTGGTATTTTGGTGAAGATTGTGACTATTTCTTCCACTTGTCTGAAGAGTCTTCCTAAGGCTAAGATGAAAAGACTCATTAATTGCATTGACAAGAGATGTCTCAGAAATGTCCATCATAGACTTTGTTCTCTGGTTAGGTGATGAGCATTTTGAACAAGCATAGCAAGCTAAGAATGGAAAAATACAAAATATATAGTTTGAGTATTAAATGGACACCAGGAAGAGAAATGGAGCTGGATCCTCTATTCAAGGATATTAAATTGAATTAAGGGAGCAATTAAGAGACCTTGAGGCAAGATCTCACCTGGCTAAATTTAGGTCTAGGCATGGTAGTACAAGCCTTTAATCCCGGAAATCAAAGACAAGCAGATCTCTGAGTTCAAGGCCAGCCTAGAACAGAGCAAGTTCTAGGTAAAGAAAAATTTAAATCCAGGCATGGTGGACCACATCTTCAATCCCAGTACTCAGGAGACAGGCATACAGATCTCTAAGTTCAAATTCAGTCTACAGAGAAAGTTCCTGGACAGCCAAGCTTAGGCATCAAGGAGTTGGAAAACAGAAAGCTAGTGATGATTAAGAAGAAACCAGTAAAATCTTCTGAGATTAATGAGACCAAAAAGAAGCTGTGTTCCAGAGATAGCCAAGGTTGTACCTCCTGTATCAACTGGATTTGGTAATGTTTAAGAGTCACCCAGGTGGTACTGGTTTTGAAGGTATGAAGAGGTCATGAAGAACAGCTGAGGCTTGGCACTGTGAGAGGCCATGGAAGATCATTGGTGAAGTTGAAGCCTCAGTTGCTGTTGATAGGCTGAAGAGGTCATGCAAAGAGTTTGAGGCTTGACACCATGAAGAGAGCCTATGAGATGCTAGTGGTGAAACCTAGTTGCAGTGGAAGACCCTAGTGTATTGGAGATACCAGTACCATGGAATGATCACCAAGAACAGCAGCAGCAGTGGAGTGGATCAGCCTGAGTTTAGAGTGATACAGAGAACAGAGCTGTAAAATTGGTGCCAGCCCTTTTGGAGCAGCCCAGAAGATCATGTGTGGATCTTAGACATTAAAACAAGAAGCTGCAATGTTGAAGTTGCCTTGGAGATCCCAAGATGTTTGAGATGGCAGAGCTATGGGCTGTCTGCTAAGGAAAGCTGCTAACAGGAAGTGGACCCAACCCAAGAGAAAGAAGTTTGTTGCAGTCAACAAAGATGAAAAAATTATTGGAGATCTGAAGACCACTTTGACATCAGACATGGAGATGCAGAGTTTGGAGTTTGACCAGCTGGTTTCCTGTCTTGTTTTGGGAAATTACAGTTAAGTTAATAGATGTATCTCAGAAGACACTTTGAACTTTGGACTTTTAATATTGTTGAGACTGCTATACACTATGGGGACTTTTGAAGTTGGACTAAGTGTAGTTTGCTTTATGCTATGTTTACATATGGCCCCCATAGACTCATATGTTTGAACAAGCCTATAGTTGCCAGAGAGTGAATTATGAAGGTTTGTATATGCTTGGCTCAGGGAGTGGCACTATTTGGAGGTGTGGCCTTGTTGGAGTAGGTGTGTCACCATGGGCTTGGGCTTTAAGATTCTACTCCTAACTTCCTGCCAGTTAGTGTTAGCCTTTAGATGAAGATTGAGAACTTTTAGCTCCTCTTGTACCATGCCAACATGGATGCTGCCATGTCCCTTGCCTTGATGATACTAGACTGAATCTTTGAACCTGTAAGCCAGCCCCAATTAAATGTACGTTATGAGATTTATCTAAATCATGGTGTCTGTTCACAGCAGTAAAATCCTAACTAAGACCATCTTCCTGTTTACTACTGTGAATAACTGGATCCTCTTGTGCTTATTTATGACATGGTTTCCCTAGTAAACTAGTGAACACTTGAGCAAGACAAATCATTAACGGGAGGTAGAGAATGATTAGTTGTCCATTTACACATACTCTTGTTCTCTTTTAGCTCCTAGAAACAGTTGAATTGCAGTAATTGTAAACTTTTTTATTTATTACTTCAGTTACTGCTTACCTCTTATTAACTAATATAATAATTACATTCATGTATTTGTTCATGTAGGTCTGATTCACCATTTTTTTGGCAAAGATCATAACATGTTGTATGAACTTATCCCTAATGCATTGAGATTTGTTTTTGTTTTATTTTTTATTTTTGTTTTTTCATGTGCTGTCTCATTTTGATTTTCCAGAACAAATACCAGAACCATTGCAAGATCTCAACACTGATTTCTGTGGCTCTTGGCAAAGCTGAGACAATGTTTCTGTGGGGTATTTCCCAAGAGTGGAATTATGTACACTTAGATCTTCTCATTCACAGCTTCATGACTGATACCAAATTCTCTTTAAAAATGTTATCAGTGAACTGTCTGCTTGTGTGAACTCCCACTATACTTTATCCTTGCCAAGATTTCATGTTTAGGAACTTGTTACATTTTTGTAAATCTGGTGAGTGTTAAATGCTGTCTCTTTGTAGCCTTAATTGGACTTTGCCTCATTACAAGAGACATTCAAATGTTTCTATGTTATGTGTGATTCACAGAGATAATCATTTCTGGATATTACCAATGACTACATTAAGCTGCAGAAGTGTGGCAATTTTCAGTCCTAAATAACATTGATTTTATAGACCATGATTGTTGGTACAATATGAATTGTTGCTTCATAGTCTTTAGGGTATGATATTAACTCACACACAGAAAATTAGTCTTTAGGTTTAAATATTTATTCTTTTCCAAATAAACATTTGTTTGATGTTCTTTGTTGTTCTTTGATAAATTGGAGTATTGATAAATTGGTATGTGTTTAAATCATATCTGTACTCAATGGTTGTTCCAACTCTTCTAAGATCCTGTGTCCTTCTCACAACTCCATAGTCTCTTCTTATTTTTAATAGTATAAGCTCTCAAAAGGCATTTATTGAGCAACTATTTTTCTGGGTCATCTATTGTACAAGGTGCTAAGTAAAAAGCTGTGTATATAACAGGAAATGAAATACACGTGCTCAGGCCGAAACCCTATCTTCCAGTTGAAAAGTCAACCATTTTCCCAGATAATTCTGATAGATGCTTGTTTTCATAGATATGGGGTGCCATAATGTGTTCTCATAGAAATGACACATCTTTGAATAGTGAAACAGATCTTATAGAGGAGACATTTGAACTGAGTCTTGATGGGTTAATGGGCATGTAGCTTGTTTTTTTAAAAAGCCTCTACATTAAGCAGTGTGGGGCTACAGTGTGTTTTATGAGCCAGATACAAGAGAATGGGTAGCCCTGAGGGCAACAGGGAACCAACATTTGTTTAAGTAGTTGATTGATATGAATCAATGTGTCAACAAAAATGTTCACTCTAGTTTGATTACAATATAAAAGCCATGGTGGAAAACCAATTATCTATGATCAGAGACCATGCTCATCATCTATATTCCCTTCTTTTTAAGCACTTCTTTCTGTTTTAAATGATTCACTGAGTTCAGGTAGCATTACTAACACGAAGAGGAGTGTAGGATCATCCACTAGAGTGTGGACAACTTACTATGTTACATATCCCTGAACAACCCTAAACGTTCTGCAGTAAGCACCAAAGAAAAAAATCCTTCCAGTTTTATTTTATCATATTTTATCACCTTGTCTTGAATTGGACAACAGATACAAAATGAATGTGAAGGCTTTGAGTATACATGCCAAGAAGCTATAAAATGATATAACTTGGATTTCTACATCCATTATTGTTACTGCTTTGAGATATTGAAAGAGGAAATTCAAGATTAGATAGACACTTGAGGAACCATATATCAAATATTAAATTTGTCTTAGAAGTTAAAGGTCAAGCCAATCTGCTAGTAAGATTTTAAAACATGTTGCCAAAGTATGTAAAAGTCTCACCTGTTATACACTTCAGTGTGAATGTAAATAGTAGGAAAACTATTAAGACAGATTGGAGATTTCATTGAAGAATTACAATAATATCAGTATACTACATACTAATTATCTGTATAGTCTTGGAAATAATTAAATTTATTTCAGCTACAATAAATTTCTTTTTGATTACCTATCATAGATCTGTGAAAACCAAAAGGAAACTTGTTTTACAACCACCCATATTTTTTTTTTTCAGAGCTGAGGACTGAACCCAGGGCCTTGCCCTTGCTAGGAAAGTGCTCTACCACTGAGCTAAATCCCAAACCCCAACCACCCATATTTTTACATTCTTATTACATATGCTATGTATGACACAGAACAGTATTATCATTATTTAAAGTTCCCAGAGACATTTTAGTGAGTTTATTAACTTCATACTTCATAAATATTTGGAAATTAAATATTTTGTATATTTTTGAACTGTGTATCATAAAATACATAGAAGTTCCCTAAAGAAGTTAACACATAAAGTTATGGTTTTAACATTACTTAGCTGACCACTTAATTTTATTTCACTCTTGCAGGCATTGGGCTAAGATTATACCTCATGTGTTGCTTGAATATTTTCCTTAAAGAATCTAATACTTCAAAATAGAGTTTCATATTCAGGATACATGCCAGCCCTCAAGCCTCAACTATGCTCACATTGAAAAACAATGCTGTACACCTCATACCAGCAAAAATGTCCACATATCCATGAAGAGATTCTGATTGGATCCTAGCAGTCAGCCCACATAGTATCATGCCACTGGCATAATTTATTATTATAAACTTGGCAAAGGCACCGTAGGTGGTTATACATGGGAACAGCTACATTCCTCCTTTCCTCTTTTATTACCTCACCTTTTTTGGTGTTTGTGGCTATATTTATGGCATATATATATATATATATATATATATATATATATATATATATACTCAAGCAGAGGCTAACAGCAGCAGCCATTCTCCCCAGAACAATGGAAGCATGGAAGCTTTGGCTATTGTGAAGCTTGTGACATAAAAATCATTATGTTTGGTAATAGTGATTTTTCAAATGGTAGCTAAGTCTTATGAACTATTTCTGATTATTTGATATTAGTATCAATTACTTATGGAGCCATAAGAAGCAGTGAAATACAACCATGGACTATTATACACTAACCTTCCTATTTTTCATCTGATTAAGAAATTATGCTTTTTTTGTATTGATTATGGGTTACATCAGTTAAAATTAAGTTCATAGATTTTAGATTATAACATTTTGATAAAGAACCTTAGGTAATATATAGAGAAAAATATAAAGAGAAATAATATACTTCATTCTTGAAAGAGACTTTCTGCCAATCAAGTTAAATTACTATATTAGAGTAAGTTTAAACTGTCTTACTCTGTTTATTAACTGGGATTATTCACATCTACTCTGAATCTACATTATTTTGCCTCTGGTACTTTTCTTTCTGTGATTGACTTGTTGCATTAGGACAACCACAGATTAAAAAACACCAGGAGATGGGGGCCACTTCTCTTGCTTTTTGGAGTCTTTTTCTGATTATGGGCACCCATCCAGTCAAGACTCTTAAACACTTATTCATTTCTCAGTGATAAGCTCCAAAGGTAAAAACATGAAATAGCTGTACCCATCTACTTGCATATGAACCACAAAAATGATCATCCCAGAAAGATAGTCCCAAAGAAGGAATCCATGCATCTTACAGCAAACGCAGACAGCATTCTGTGCTGAAGAGGTTGTAAACTCTAGAGGCAAATTGACACTTTACTATAACAATACATTTTCTACCTGTATCACACTTATCTTTATACATCCATGTAAGTGTTTCTTTCACTTCTCATCAAAGAAACATCATTTTGCAACAGATATTGACTATTGGGGAGATCTAAAATTTATCAAAATGCTTGAAACGAGTGGTAATTTGGTGTGCAATTCTAACACATCAACAATACAAGCCCTACTTCTAAATAGTCACTTGCTACAGTTGTGAAATTTAATCACTAACAGAATATTAGTGAGTAGCAAGTTCTATAACCATCGAGAGAATCATTTTATAATATTTATATTATAGGACTATTCAATTTATTTCCTCAATATTTATTACATGTGCCTACTTTTAAATTAAGGCCCAAGAAAAGTCACAGAAGACAGGGCAGAAGATTGTAAGAATCACTGGACTGCAATGTTCATTATAGATAGCATCTTCTAGACAGAACACGGAAACTGAACCCATAAAACCTCAACAAGATGGTTCTCAAAGAAGAGCTGCCCAATGGCAAGTTGTTCTGCTGACATGGAGAGAATAAAATTTTGTGAGGGCCAATCCCTGGATAAAGACCTACGAAACATTAATGGCTGCAGATTGACGGAGTATCAGTTTTCTTCAGGGACAAGTCCCCTGATAGGTTTGCAAATTGCAAATGGTCCAACCTAAACATCTACATACAAGCCACTGTAAATGCATCCAGTATGATATCTATATATCTATATTATATCTAATTA
>NW_021620926.1:883013-1123647 GCF_004785775.1 Grammomys surdaster
GAATGGGGGGGTGTCATGGGAAGAATTGAAAAATGAGACAAAAGATGGAAAATATAAATATACTATTCATTTATAAAATATTTGAATCTTTTCAAATTTAGTTAAAGAATACTAAGAGGACATGGATATATTTTCTTTGTTGTGCTATTGCTAGCCCCAATGAATAAAATTTAAACTTCTCATAAAAACACATATATTACAGAATATTATTATCATGAATGACTTTATTAATCCAAGGTCTATTGGTCTCTTAAATGTCTAAAGAAAAACACAGTTGGTTTTTCACTGTGGCTTAAACCTGAGTTTGATTACTTTAGAACAGTTTGTTGGACATTGTATATAGAAGTGAGTGTAAAGTCAGTTCCCACTCTTCATATGGGAGTCAGGATTAGAATGACACATGTGGCTTCGGGACATCTTCTTAAACAAAAGTGCCTATTCCAGTCACTTGATACACCCTGTTGCCAGTCACAGCATGCCACTCTGCCTGGTTTATGGTTTCCTTTTCACTTACCAGCAGCTTACTTCAAATAATAACCATTGTCATGGATGACTACCCTTGGAACCTTATTTAAGGAAAGTCATTACATGATAAGCCTTAGGAAAAGTACACAGAAAGTCAGTGTTCTCAAAGTTTCCCCTGGTTTGCATTTTCATATAAAAGTAGTATTAGCACACATCATCATGATCAGTACATTCAGGAAAGTGCTGAACAAGAAGGGCTGCACACGTCCACAAACATCTTAGTGACGTGCTCATTGCTCAGATGTTGGTAAAGGGAATACCAATGGGAGCTATCTTTAAAACAAGTTCTAGGTTTTATTTTATTCTAATCTCCCTAATGCAAATAAAATTATATTTAAGAGAAACCGGGTTATACTGGCAAAACACACAATTTTAAATGACTTCTGAACATACATTCCTATAACTAGTGCCTTAGTGTTTCTATTGCTATGATAAACACCATGTCCAAAAGCATCTTAGAGAAGAAAGTGCTTGATTTGTGATACAACTTTCAGATCATACCCTATCACTGAAGGAAGTAAGGACAAGAACTAGAGGCAAGAACTGATACAGAGGCCACAGAGGAATGATGCTTATTAGCATACTCCACATGTCCTGCTCAGCCTGATGTATTTTACAACCCAGGACCACCTGCCCAGATATGCTACCATCCACAATGAGTGAGACCCTTCCAGGTCAATCATTAATCAAGAAAATGCCCCACATACCTGTCTATCTGCCAGGGTTATGGAGCCATTTTTTTCATGATGTTTTTCTCCTTTCAGATGATTCTAGCATGGTTCTAATGGACAAAAATGTAGTACACACAATTAGACTTAAGTTTTCAAAATATTCTAACCAAAAGTGTGTTTACATTATATAATAAAAGAATCAAATAATTGAAGGTGTTTAAGGTAGCATTTGAAAATTGATAAAGAAATAAAGTATATCTCCACAGAAAAAAAAGTTACTAATTTTGATAGAGATACCCCATTTAGGAATAATCATTCCAAGATCTCTCACACTCTGCATATAGTCCAACTGTAGGTCCTTTTGTCCCCATGTATTGAATGAGGAAGCTTATCTGATGATACCTGAGCAAGACACTGATCTTGCTGCACTGAACCTAGCAGAATGTCACTACAGGTCATTTTATTGCTATGAGTTTTTAGTAGAATAATAGTACTTAAATAAAAAGACCTATGAGAATGCAAAAGGGATATATAAGTCTGGAATAGATGTGGTCCCAGTGAGAAGAGAAGTGGACAAAAGCCCCCATCACTAAGCCAGAAGATTCTCCTATGGATAACTGTTCACAAATGAAAAATTAGTATCTCCAACAGTCTCAACGGATATACAAACAAACCACTCTTAAGGGCAGACCTATGCTGAGCAATATATGGTGAACACAAAATTAACTCAATGGTATTTTGAAAGAATATATGACATCCAGTGGAGTCACAAAGAGAAAATACTATTTCTAGTCACCCTTCCAAAGCTCTGACCTCACAGTTTAGCTGGCTATATAGCATTTGATAAAATTCAGTCTGATAATCTGAAAGCAAAGCTTTCTCCAATCATCTGTTCTTAATGAGGATTTATTTTAAATAGTGATTTGATCATAAACTACAAATTCATTTAATTTTTAGATTACAATATAATTATAACATTTGTCTCTCAAAATCTTTCCATAGACTCCGACGTGCACTCCTTCTAAACCAGGCCCACTGGTTTTGTTTTTTGTTTTGTTTTGTTTTGTTTTTTAAAACAATTCTCATTGCATGCATGGAGAAGAAGGGAGGAAGGCAAATACAGAAGAAGGAGGAAGGATGGCAAAAATAACAAAAATAAGATTTTAAATGCTATAAGGAATCATACTATTAACTATTTACCCAAGATAAAAATCCTAGTACATGTAATTCTGTATATGCATACATTATACATATAATACACATAGATATATATACATACACACATAAAGATACATATTACATATATACATATCTACACACACACACACACACACACACACACACACACATCAGTTTTAATGAACTTTTTTCATCTGGGTTGAGGGTGTTTGGCTTCCAGCAAGAACCAAAATCCATCTAAACAAATCCAATATCAAACATGAGAAACTCTCTTTTAGTTGTTAGGCAGGACTATTAAAGAGACTACCCAAAATATACAGGCTATTGGTGTTGGCCTTGGTTACCCTCAAACATGGAAGATAAATCCCTTTTGCTGCTGACACCATGTACTTCACATACTGGAGCCAGGGTCCTCTGAGCTCAGGCTAATCTGAATTCCCCCTTCCTGGCCTCTGATCATTGGCTAATCTAATGCCTCCTCCCTGAGATCTAGTTTTCATGGCACTAGGAGGCATCACAGATGCTTCCAAAGAGGATGAAACCAAAAGTTCTACCCAAGTGTGAAGCCTTTGTGCTACATATACTCTAACTTCTAGAACAATACTGAGAGTTAATATTGGAATCATTAAGAGCTTACTTTGGAAATATATATCTAAATAACTTTCATGGATGCTGTAGTTTCAATGACCTCACCTGGATGTTCTTGTTAAGGATGGAGATTGAAAATGTCCGAATGTGGGCTATTTCTGTCTCTTTTCTCTGTAAACATTCTCTGTCTTCTCTCCATCACTTCAGAAAGCCTGTAGCTTTCTGGGTTTTGTTGTTGTTGTTGTTTCAACTGTGTTGAATAACTTTGGCTGTAGTTGTATGGAAATTTGAGAATATGTGAGTTGGCATATGGGCTATGGCTATAGAAACTCTGAAAGGTAGCTTATCCACTGATAAAATTTTGTCTAAGAAGTTATCCTAGTGGAAGAGCAATGTTTCACATGGGTAGGGTAGCTTGTCTATCTGTAAAGAATTGATCATACTGAATTCCTTTTACAGTCTTGACATCCAGCATCACCGTTTACTTTTCTGGCTTCAAAATATCTCTCTTCTAAGTACAAACCACAGATCATAACACTATGTACTTTAGTCTGTTCACTCCTAGGCCACACAGACAGATGTTTTATTCTACTAGTCCTTGCTAATACTCCATTGTTTTCTTGACCTATGGGTCAGTTTCTCCTGTTCATAAAGCCTTGGTAACCCTTGTTTCTGCTAATGCTCATTGCCAAAATTCATCATTGTGGCTTACTTGGCCCTCAAAGGCACCCGGAGCAGAGCCCCACAGCTGCCTCTCTCATTATAAAATCTGCACAAACTATGGATGCAGCCCCCAAACCATTGAGAATTTGTATTGTAAAATCTAGCAGTGGATTGTGCTTTGTCCTGTGTCCCCAGGCTCTTCCTTCTATAGTTACTCAGAAACAACCAAATACCCCACAAAACAAACACAAACATAGAGAATACCAACAAGAAATCTCTGGGTCATTATAGATCAAAGCAAATATTTTCAAGACCCAGTTTCATGTACAACCCATGATTGGCTGAGAGTAACACTGTCTAGTGACAAAACCATTCAGACAAATTCTCACAAGCTGACTCTTATTCCTTTTTTTCCTTTAGTTCTTTCTTCCTTCTCTCATGGTGACCTCAGTGGAGGCAACAAGGACTCATTGGGAACACCACATATCACCAAGAATGAATAAGACATATTTATGAGCCCTTGTAAATAAAACAATCTCTTCTTGGGGAAACTAATGCTTTGTATCTGTATTTTTAGATTTCTCTGATCATCATCAAATCTAGGAATTCTGATGCTTCACTACGAATAGGTCCTATGAAGTCTCCACCTTGATACAGCGAAATATGTGAGAAAGTAAGCATAACTCTGGGCAGGTATGGGCCCTAGGGAAAACAGAGGCATTAGGGAAAATTACACAAACTTTCTGCTTCAAAGAAAAAAAATAAAAGAATTTGAAGACAACATTATGCTGTGTTTTTTCATATTCAATAGAATTGTTTAATTAATTATAACTACATGAAAATGTACTAAAACTAAAAGTGGAAAGCACCATTTCTAAATGTTTAGAAATTTATTGATGAGAAAGTTTGATTTCATTTTAATTTCAATTTGCTTACTAGTTAATATTTATAATGTTGGAACTACTGCAACATGAAATTAAAAATTAATTATATAGTATTAAATAGTTCATCCTTTTCAAAAGTAAAACATAAAGTTATTTATAAGAATTTAATGTTAAAAATTAAGTAAATTATAGTAAAACATTGGTATTATTTTAGTAGTTCCCTTTCACATTTAAATAAAAATGACTACATCTGTCATTGGTAGGCTTTGATTTGAACCAGAGAGACATGCATTAGCATCTTTTCATAACATTTTACACTATTTCTATATCTCTATGCCACCAAAAACAAAGGCTTTTATTAGAGACAAAGACAAACACATACACACACACACAAAGAAACACTCATATATCCTTGTTTCTAAGTATTACTTTACTTATCACATTCTTTATAATATTTAGTAGGTATTTTATAATTTTAATGGGAGAATTTTATTAAAATAATATTTCAATTACGAAATTGTCTTATACAGCTAAAATTAGACACCTATGTAATTTATAAAGACTTATTAAAACATTTTGATCTAAAAGCATGTAAATAAAAATTAAGTAGATTTGACATCCATGGGTAGCTTTTTCTGTTTAAGCATGAACTATTCTGAATTGGATAACATAAGAGCAGTGGCTCTGGAATGCAGTATTGCATGTTATACGGTCGAAGAACTGATAGTATAGTCAAGTAAGGCCTGAGCTACTACAACTACTGCAATCTTTGCAGATTTAAATAAATTTTCTCTGAGTCTTGAGAATAGAGTAGCAGCCTTATGTCTATGTTGTCTTCCCATTAAAGAAAATTTGCTGAAGCACAGATTGCAAGATTGGTCATTTCCGGGAGATATAAATAGCATATATCTTAGACAAGGCAACAGAACATGTCTGGATTGCCTAGAAGGCAGAGGTAGAAAGTTCAGATGCCCAGCACAGGATTTGTCCTACAGGTAGGGGATAAACAAATTTTCCTCATGTAGGAAACAGCAGCACCTGTTATTGATAAACTTAGAGACAGAGAGAAGGGGGAGGAGAAAGGGAGGGAGGAAAGGAGGGAGGGAGGGAGGGAAGGAGGGAGAGAGAGAGAGAGAGAGAGAGAGAGAGAGAGAGAGAGAGAGAGGTTCACATAGCAAGGAATACACAGAGAAAGATTCTAAAGCAGTAAGGGTATTTGAGAAGGTGAAGCCCATCACTCCTTAAGGACTGAGACTTTTAAAGATTTTGAGGAGGTCTTTGGCCACCAATTTAGGGTTGAACAGTTTGGACAAAGCTAAGAAAGTTTGTGGGTAAACATGCTTGGGTTAAACAAATCCTGGTTTTGCTAAACTGGTTCTTGCAGGGCAGGGAAGGCTCTATCAGCCAGAGAAAAAAATTTTGAGGCCTTTGTTTTAAGGAGTCAGGTTTTGTCTCAAGTTAAGGAAGATAAGGAAGTAGGCAGCCATCTTGGAATTTTTATTTTATTGGTGCACTAGAAACATGATCTGTGATTCAATGTCCAAGAATGTCCAAGAATGGGCAAGGAAAGAGAAATCTACTAATTTTTAGGGATAAAGAGAAATAAGTTTAATAATAAGAATTCATGCATTTAGGTCAAACCCAGAGCTTGGCTTCTCTTTTTAAAGAATTTTATAGGTATTGTAATGAACGAAATCATTCCTGCATCCAATGTGTTAGTTCATCATGACTACATATGTTTGTGCAGTGTACAGACATTACCATTATCTAATTTCTGAGTAATTTTTTCACCTTCAAAAGAAACTCCCCACTGCCCTTCCCCTATTCCTTTTCTCAAGCCAAAGGCAACTTTAATCCATATGCATCTCTAGGATCCTCCTCTTCTGGAAATTTTATACAAATGTACAACATAGAAAAAATATTTCAAATAGCTTCTTTGAAGTAAGTTTCTCAAGGCTTATCCAGAACAAAGTATGCATCACTATTCATTTACTTTTGATGTTACACAATATTCCATTCTATAAACGTAAAAGATTTCATTATTTGTTAATAGATACAAGCAGGTTCCCTAGAAATACTTTATCCATTTTGCATACATGAAACTGCAGAGATGCAGATAAAATTCCTGTATGGATGTATGCTTTATGGGTTTTTGGCCATATATCTGGGAATGATTCTTTTGGGCTCATATTTAAACTCTATGTTTACGACTTTGCAGAACTGCCTAGTTTTTTGTTGGTTGGTTATTTTTTTTTATAATTGTCCTGCCTCAATACATTGTTGTCTAAGACACTTTCACAGCATCCTGACTATTAGCTGAGAGAAATGGGCCTTGAAATCCTTGTGGCTTCCCTATTTACCACTGAAGTGGAAGTTGACAATGTACTAGAAACATGAACTGTGGGTCAATGTCCAAGTTCACCTTTGACCTTCATGAGGATAGGTAAATGCTCAAACCTCATCTTGTCTCTTTCTAAGTGGTTTGAGATTTTGGAACTGCTTGAATGATACCTCCCATGATCACCCCACTATCAGTGCCTGAGAACAGGAACCATTAAACACAGAAATTTTTTATAAACAAGCCTTCTTCTATAGGTAGTTACACCTAATTATGCTCTAGAGAACATATCTTGATTTTAAAATGTTTTTTATCTGAGTTTATTTGTACTGCAACTATGCCTATTCATTACCAACACAAGCATCACTTGAAAGCTCAGCTGCAGTTTCCAACACCTGACTTATCTTCTGTAGCAATCCCTCTGTGCACTGAAGAGGTATTCTAAGCATCATAGTTTCCTTTGCTTTGTGAGAGATGTGGAAAGGATTCCTTTAAGGTGTTGTTGCGGTACCAAATAAGGATATATTAGATCATGGGGACATGGTGAATTTTCATATTCTTAGTCATACTGAGGAGACATGCCCCATGGCTTCTTATGGGAAGTTGTTACCTAGTGCAATTCCACATAATGCCCCAGAAGGAATTAGGTGACTAATGCAAGAAAATGTGTGAGGCATAATTTCCAACCTGTGATTCACCTTTCTCCAAGAACCTATAAAGTAGTGGAGAAATTTGGTCTGAAATTAAACCATTAGTGAAAACATAAATTATCGTTCTCCAATATTTAACATCTGAGTATTTTTTTTTAATTAATTTAATCCAGAAAACATCCCTGCCACCTCAGAACTTGGGCCATGGAGACAATCAAATGTCTGTGGCTTCCTGGCCAATCTGACAAGCTGAATTGACAAACCTCAGGTTCAGTGAGAGATCCTGTCTAAAAAATATGATAAAAATCCATTGAAAAAATACCTAATGTTGTTACCTGGCCCCCTAAAGCTCAGAAGCTCATGTACACATATACATTACTGTAGGAGGAGCTAAGGTGGGAGGAGTAAGGAGAGGAAGAGGAGTAGTTGGGAGAGGAAGAGAAAAAAGGAAGAGGAGGAGCTAGAGGGGGCAGAGGTGTAGGAGGATAGAGAACCACACAGGTTTGGAAAACACTCGTGGGGAACAACTTATAAACTTATAATTAGGTTAGCTAATTGGGATACAACTCTCTTTGTATGAGCATCTTGTTGTTAATCATTATCAAACATATAAAGTCTTTGATTAATCTATAAGAATTAGAGTCTCATTCTCTTACTGGGCCCACATGGATGGCAGAATGGTCTGGGTAATGCTCTGCCTTACAGAGACAGCATGGAAGAATGGCAGAGCCATCTCTCACGTTGGCATCTAGTGGGTGGCAGGGCTGGTGTTTCTGGCTGGCTGTTTCTAGCTGCAGTGCGCACCTGGCCTCAGGCCATGAAACATGGCGGCTGGTCTAGGCAGAGCTGCTGCAGCTTAGATAGTCAGCCTGAAGACATTGGGGCGGGTATGGCCCTCATGCCTCACTAGACAACGACAGGGGGACTGGAGCCATTACAAGGTCCCCTTCAAATACTGGAGGTCAGGCCTCTATCCCCGCCTTTGCCAGTTTAGAATTGCCACAGCCCTTCTATACTTAGAGAAGGGAGGAGATGTCAGGGGCAACCCTGCTTACACACTGACGGCCTAAAATCAGCCATAGGCCTAAAATTAGCAATAGGCTTGTCATACATATATACTAACACCAAGTCTTGGGTCTCAGTGGAAAAACATTGAAACAGATGGCTATAAGCTAATGTAAACAGGCAGCTTTTGGGGAAATTTACAAGCCTGAGTAGTCATAGACCTTGTAAATAGGTAGCCTTGGCAGACAATACCAACTTAGATAAGGACAAGTGAGTCATAGACAGAGTCATAGTGACTTGTCCCCTGAACCTTCACCCAGATGATACCCAGTTTTTAAGATATCTGTATTCCCCCTGAACACCCACACTCCAGTGTCATTGCCTTCCCCACATCCTGCCTTTCTGTGTTTATAACCCCTGTGTGAATGAATTACGATTTGAGAAAAAATAAATTATAAAAAATAAAATAAAATAAAAGGGGGGGGGAAGATAGTCGGCCTGAGCCAGAGGCTTTTTTAAATACTTACCACAACATATTCCTACATAGCTGAATGCACTCACACATAGCTATGCACATTAATACTAACAAATACACACCCATGCAGATATTCGTTCATTTCTATTGATATATGATTACTGTGAAATCAAGCAAAAATGTTTTTCATAAAGAATGTAAACTCTATTCAAATCATATCTCAAATGTTTGTACAAGGTTTGAAATGATGTGTTAGATATTTAATTTGTAATAAATTGTACTATGATTTTAAGAGGTGAGAGCTCATGAACGTTTATGGTCCAAGGTTTCCCCCTGGTGGTCATCTCATCAACAACATACCAGGACCAAAGATGGACAGTAGTGTTTTCCTAAAGCACTACTTAAAAAGAAGTAACACGAAAATGAAAACACAAAGGTCCTGTCCTATAGAACCTATGTGTCTGGATTTGTTAAGGGTAGACAATATATTTCTATTCACTTAAGAGGTGGTACTAATGGCATGGCCTCATATCAAATCCTCAGACGATCAACATGCTGTTCACCATTTCTATAATACTTTCAAAATGAATATGGCAACTGACATTCTATCTCAATCAAAACCAGGACGTGTGGTTCCTAGTGACACTGTGTCTTTTGTGCTTTAATTTGACCTAATAAATGTGAGTCATTTTTTTTCATTGTTTACTGAGATACCTGTGCTGATTTGAATAGGTATGGCTCCCATAGAGTCAAGTGTTAGGAAGTGGCACTATTAGGAGGAGTGGTCTTCCTGGAGGAAGTATGTCACTATAGGGGTAATCTTTGAGGTCTTCTACACTCAAAGTATGTCCATTGAGGTAGCCATTTCCCTTCTGCTGCCTGCACCTCAAGATGCTGAACTCTTAGTTTCTTCTCTAGCAACATGTCTGCTTGCATGCTGCCATCTTTCTGACCATGATAATAATGGACTAAACCTCTGAAGCTTTAAGCCATCCCCAATTAATTGTTTTCCTTTAAAAGAGTTTCCATGGTCATGTCATCTCTTCAAGCAATGGAAACTCTAATGAAGACACAACTTAAATTCTGTATTTGTGTGACAAAATGATTCAACAAATATTATAATTATTTTAAAACAGGGCCTTGTTTATGATGTCATCTGGAAAGGATAAAGGCTTTTTAAGGTCTGCTCCAAAGCATTTAATAAGCCATGAACAAAGTTCCTATGAATTCACAGAACAAGAATTTACAAGAAAGAATTTTGAGGTTTGAATTTTTAAGAGCTGGATAAGAACCCTGATAAGATGTTTAAAATGAAACATGTTTCATTTGCTCCCAGATCTTTTCCCTTTTGAAAATAGCAGGTGACTGCCACTTACATCAAGCAGTGTAGTCAGAGGAGACTTTGACAAAACCCTATATGTTCACTATTGTCTACATAGAGGAACTCCATGTGCAATCTTTTTTGGTAAAATTGAAGTCCAAGCATTCTCAGAAAAGGAAAAAGCATGTATAACAATGTTTTCTTCCATTGACAGAATTAAAACTCAGAAACAATTTGATGGATTCTAGGAGAGAAATGAACGTAAGTGTTATGCTACCTATATCTATTTATTAAACTTATAACTTTGGAGATAGCCCTCGGTTATTTTAAGTCATGTGGACAAAAGCAGAACCATTAATTAGGTGTGTTTCCCAACTTTTCCTCTATGCTTGCATTGATAAAAACCTTCTCCAGGTCTCAGGTTCATTCAGTGTTCACTTGCTATCTTTTTGTGAACTCCTCAGTCTCAGTGAAGTCTATCTTCATCAATGTTTAAATATATGACAATTTCTAATATTTATAATGAAACTAAACTAAACTCAATCTTCCCCCCTTGAATATACATTCTTTACAGTACTGTCTGCTTTGCATATCTTCTTTCCTACAACATAAAAAACTTTTCCCCCTGACTCGTTCTATGATTGTCTTTCAAGGGCTTCTTAGAACACTGTAATATGTCAGTTCTCATGGTTTTACTTATGGCACCAATGACTTTCATGTATGTCTAATTTCAATGGACAGTTTTCATCTGTTCTTGTATATGACATCCTAGTTGCATGCAACACTAATTAAAAGACTATCCATTTTTCCTTTTAAACTGCTCTTAAACAACCTCTGTCCTTCCCTGGACTTTTTTCCTCTTGTGCTTCTTTTGATTGGGAATTAATTTCCCAATTCTTTTTCTTTGTCATGTGGACCATTAACAGAGTTTGCCAAGATTGTTCCTGGGATTTATCATTTTCTTCTACTTTCCCTTCTTGTCAAGTTCCATATATCATATATATCATCTCCATACTGACATCACCATATTGACATCTCCATATTGATATGTATGCTACCCTTGTATTGAATACTATTTAATATATTCTTGTTTTTGAGATTACAGAACAGAGTATTTCCGTATGTTCTTTAAGCCCTTGCATAATTTTGTCACTGATGACTTCTGATGAAACTTTCTTTTTTGTACCCTGTCATCTCCATTCACAACAACTGTGTCATCTGTTTTTCTTTCTCCCCTTCTTCATCTTTAAGTTAAATTTCAAATCTCAGTTCTGATATCACTTACTTAGGAAAGATATGTTTGTTTGTTTGTTTGTTTGCATGTTTGTAACAGATTATGAATTCTTCAATAAGTATTATCCATTGCAACTGAATGTGGTACAGACTTTTCCTACCATATTATTTTGCCCAACCTCAAACGTTATATCTCATATCCAAACAAATGTTCTCAATAACTGAAATGCAGTTTTATCATGTATTTCTCAGAAGAGCCTATTCATTTAAATTGACACCAATGATAACAAGACTTGTATCATAAGTGATTGAACCATATGATAACAAGTAGAGACTTGTTATCTTAAAAGGACTATTTACCTTGATTTGAAATCTTATAAACTTCATCCTAACAAACAGTTACTTATTTTCTATAACAAATAGTAAGAAATGGGTCGTTCATGGCTTCATATGTAACTTTGTGTGCTGTTTGTTTGTTGTTGTGCTGTTGTTGTCTTAATAAAGACCTAGAGGTATCTGAGAAGGAGGAAGTGGGCCTTCACTGAAGTAAGAAGGTTCCTGAAGGCAGGTATTGAGGCGTTACTGAACAGCCTCACTTCTTATTCACCCTCTGCAACATGAGTGTGGTGAAAAGTCACCATGTAACCTCCTGTTCCCACCACTCTGACTTCTTGGCCCATCACTATGTCTTCTTTGTCATTATAGACTAAGGTAATTTTAATTTAGTTAAACTACAATAAAGTGTTTTCAAGGAGATTCAAATAGTAAATAGCTAAAAAAAATTAACAATTCAGTTCTGCTATATATAAATAGATGGTCTTCAAAAGTGTCAGAGATCCACAGAATATGGCATTTAATGTTATTTCATTAATAATAGGTCTTTTGACTATGAGATATGTCTGCTCCTGACATTATCCTCATTCCACTTCACAGAATGAGATGAGCAACAATACTTCCAGGTGGAGTTGCTTATGTTGTGGCAAGCTAGTCATTGGGGTGGGAAAAAGCCCCAATTTCATCCACAGACAGAATACTGTCCCAAAAGGACAAACAGATGCAGAAGAGTTGATTGTTAAGATTTGCCAATACAGGGCAAATTAGTCCTTCACAATTCCTGCTTCACTTTGTGTGAGATATTCTGAGCCAGAAGGCTGAAAACAGATGTTCCAATATTATAAGGAACATTGGAGACTTCCCAGACAGCCAACTGTCTCTGCCAATTGTATAAGTTTTGGAAGCTGTGCTTTTGTACTTCCTACACATTTAGGTAGTATTTGATTCCTTCTCGGATCTCTGATGGGGCTGAAGACTACTTATAGTCTCACAATTAAACTTATGTTGTTCAGCATTGAAAATGTTCTAGATTTAAAAAAGGATGGTTTTCAAATATGGTAAAACAGTTAAAATAAAACATGATTAAGGTACGGAACTTTATACTCTGTGTTAGGATAAATGATAGAACACTTTATCTAAAATTTCTAAATATGATGGGGTAGACAATATAAGTGTATCTCTTATCCTATAATTTGCCTAATTGTTATAATTATGTCTAATTTATATCTGAGAGAAAGCAACATTTTACTGGACTTAAATGGAGAAATATAGTGGATTGGCCTAATGCTGCTTGTATTCTAATGTTAATTTGGGACCCCGAAAACTATTTGCCCCAAAGATGAGTCCACATGTAAGACACTGGAGGACCCTGCCCCTAGTTAATTCTGATTGGTGAATAAAGATATCAGCAGCTAGTAGTTAGAGATAAGATACATAGACAAAGGTTAGATTTCCCAGGCTTAGGACCATAAGGAAGAGGAAGGAAGAGAGGCAAAAGGAGCCTCCGTGGAAGAGAACGAACATGCAGGAGGGAGAAGGAGAGCTGCCATGGGATAGCTGAATCATAAAAATGTGGCCATGTGGGTTGGCCAGTTGGAGTTAGGAGCAGCCCTGAACACATGGAACATAGAAATTAGTAAGTAGTAACATAGAATTATCAGTAGGAAAGTGGATTTTTAACACCATGGAGGGTAAACAGTTGCCAAGCTATTGTGCTGCCTGAGGGATATTTAAAAATATACAGGCTGTATGTGTGTCTTTCATCCGGGAACATGAATTGCCAAAGGTTGGAAGAAATCCTGCACAGGGATTTTTTAAATAAATTATTACTACAGTAGACTGTATTTCTCTGATGCTGTTAAGTCTGAATAAATTTACTCACTAAAGGTTGGTTTTGTAAGGATACGTTATCATTGCAAGAAGAAAGCAACAAAGGCTATTCTCTTAAAGTATTTCTATGTTAGGGGTTGAAAAGATCACAAAGACAAACTTTACTATCTAAGAAGGGAAAAGTGTCAATGAGAATGTAGAAAAGTAGAATCTTTGCAAAGTGTCAATGAAAATGGCAAAATCTCTTTATGAATCATTATGAAGATCTCTCAATCGATTTGCCATGGCATTATTCTGTAGTACAGTCATTCACTACAAGGTGTACCAAAAATCATTAAAAGCAGTAACTGTACGAGAAAATTAAATATCTATGTTTATCATACCATTACTTACAGTGGCAAAACTGAAGAAGTAATCTGAATATCCAGAGTGTTGTATGATTTCTATAGTAGAATATTAATTTCTGGAAAAAAATTTACCCATGCTAAAGCAGATTTAAAAAACTAGAGTTGAATAAGTGCTTAGCAATTAAGAGAACTGGCTGTTCTTCCTGAAGTCCCAGGTTTGATTCCCAATGTTCTCATTGCAGTTCACAATTTGTAATTGCAGTGGATAAAATGCCCTATTCTGGTCTCCAAAAGTAACAGTCACAGAAGTGATACATACACATATATGAAGGCAAATTACTCATGAACATAAATTACTTTTTTTAATTTAAAAATTTGATAAACCTTGGACACATTGTGGCAAACGAATTGCACAGTTTATTGTCAATGATGTTTTCATTCACTATTTTTGATGTGAATAACTTATTACTCTAAATAAGTTATTACATGGTTTCTCTTTTATTTTTATTTCTGCATATGCTTTCAAATTTCTAATTTATTCAAGAAAGCATAATTGAGATTCCATCAGTTTCCCCACATCTGGACAGTAGAGCTCTTTTAAGCCTGGCCTCTATGCCTGTATGACATGTTCCCACCTGCTTTTGAATATTCCACATTTTCTTGCCAAACACAACATTCCTTCTTGTACTTCTGCTAACCCAGCCTTAAAACCAGTTATTTTTCTCCAGGAAACTTGGTTCCTTCCAATGGATGTTAATATGATTTTTGAAACCAAGACTAGGAGTAAGTGTATTTGATCATACTAGAGGAATAAGGTGTAAGTTCTCATATGAAATTGACCTAGGAAATCTGTGTGCACACATACATGCATAGACTATTCTACCAGCACTTACTTCCCTGTCAACTTCTACATATCAAAAGTTAAGTGTTTATACTAATTATTCAAATTGCCATAGAGCACCACAAACCACATCCTGCCCTTTCCTTTTCTATATCAAAACCTCACTTCTATGATAGTAATAACAATGGATGCTATTTTTCATGACAGCTTTATGCTATTTCTTAGCATGGCTGTATTATTTCTGCTTACTGTAGCTCCTAATTATGACAGACTGTTGCCCTGCATTCCCTATTTCTTCCACCAGCTTCTGCCATTGGTGCTAACCCCCTCTCTCAGTTGTCCAGCTGCTGATAGCCTAGATCTTTCTCACTCAGAGTTACCTAATAGATTTACTGTTCATTTATTCATATAAGAAGGAAGTCATGAAACAATAGGAGGAGGAAGGAAATGAGGAAGAAACAGAGAAAAGGAGAAACAGAAAACCACAGTGACAAGGACAGCAGACAGTCATGTTTTGAAGTAATCCATCCAGAATTCCAAAACCAGAAATGATGTACCCCACAACTAACTGTCTCATATAGAATGTTATATCCATATGAAGCTTTTGTTTGTGAGTGTATATCTTCTTTATCTGTAGCCTCAGCACTGAAATATAGGTCCAACCTAAACTGAATGAGATTTTTTTTTACCAGCCCATATAGATTGCTGTACATTTTACTAGTAAGAAAATTTCTATCTAAATACATGATAATATTAAAATGCAGGTTATTTGAATGATGAATGTTCCATATAGTTATTTTGCAAATAAGTTATAAATTTGAAGGCTGTGAGTGATAGTCTAATAAAAGAAGTTGCTAGTATTATGGAAATTTATCTCACAGCTTAGATATTTACATGTCAATTATGCAATGTTTCCTTTGACAACACAGCTTTCTGGTGCAAGATCCTTGTTTGTTTCCAGGGCTAGTTTACAGGACCTACAGTGCATTAGTATAATTGGCACATGTGAAAGTTATTCATCATCTTGATTGAAAAGATGATACTTTTGTCTCCAATCCTACAATCGTTATTTTTGCTTTATTCCACTGGCAATTATATAATATCAAGGATGTATCCAAAATTAATATTTCATGCTGCTTGGCATTTAACAAGTTCAATGAACTTGACTAGTGAGATTTAAGAACTGATAGAAAAATATATAGCATCAATAGATTATTCTGAGGTTGAATACAAATATTTCAAAGAGCTCTTTAAATATTAAGTATTACATTTAAATTTTTGCATATTTGCTAACTATAATTTCTGAAATTTTAATAATTTTTTAATCTAAAATTTCTTAAATTGGAATAAACTTTGGAAACATCTGTAGGAGGAGCTAAGGTGGGTAGAGTTAGGAGAGGAAGAGGAGGAGTAAGGAGAGGAGGCAAAGGAAGAGGAGGAGCTGGAGAGAGCAGAGAGGTAGGAGGATGGAAAGCAACATAGGTATGGAGAGCGGTGCAGGTAACTACTTTTATTTAGGTTAGCTAATTGGGAAACAACTCTCTGTATGGGCATATTGTTATTGAGCTTTACCAAACATATAAAGCCTTTGATTAATCAACAAGAATTAGAGTCTCATTCTCTTACTGGGCCTGCATGGATGGCAGAGTGGTCTGGGCATTGCCCTGACTTATGGAGATAGCGTAGAAGATTGGCAGAGCCATCTCTCACGCTGGCATCTCATGGGTGGCAGGGTTGGTGTTTCTGGTGGGCTGGTTCTAGCTGCAGCACGCACATGGCTTCTGGCTGAGAAACATGGCGGCTGAGCTAGGCTTAGATAGTCGGCTTGAGCCAGAGGCCGAGTTTAAATAATTACAACAACAAGCATCATTAATAGATTGAACTTGAAGGAATTCATTAAATTATCTTTAACATCTTCCATATGAAAACACCAATTCTCTGAGTAGCTTATGAATTTAATAGCCATGACCGCTCTTCTTGCCTCTCTTCTTAAATGCTGTGAGAACAATTTTCCTGTTCACTGTTCTGGCACATCCTATTCTCTGATTAATTTTTGCTGATTGGGTGCACAGTGCTACAGACACAGCAGAGGGCATGCTCCTTTTCACCCTGCATACATGATGCTTTATAGCCAGTGCATAGTAGCTTCACATTTTTTTCCTTTACAACTATATAGCTACTTTTTTATCTCCAACATTTTGGGTATTCAAGGTATACAGGATGTGTCTTTGCAATAATGTCTTGTCTTGCTTAGAATCACATATCCAGTGTTTGTTGACATCGACACATAGGATACAAATTCCATTTTTGACACTGAATAACATCTCATTGTGTGTGTAGATTATGTTTTCTTTATTTGTCTCTCAATAGATACTGAGTTTGTTTTCATAACATATTAAATTGATAACATTCCTATACTATAGTTAAAATGAAGAACATAATACCAAAGTAATATTCTTGGTTTCCAGATCAATTTATATACCTAATATAAATAATTTACTTGCTTTTAATTATATACTCACACAATATTAAGTTGATCCTATAACATGAAAAAACTAATATAAATCTAGAAATATTAACAAAACATTTTGAAATAAGTATTGAACAGGATTCTTAACCTTCTACATGTCCAAATTTCTTGTAAAGTAAGAAATAAAAATTACATTTCACACACAATTTTCAGATCAATTAGGTGTTTAATTTATACTTTTTGCAAATTGAAATTCAACAAACCATTATCATAGGTATAAAAGGATGTGTGTGTGTGTGTGCGTATGTTTACACACATACACTCATACATCTTCCAAGGTTGATGTAGTCAATACATGTATACACTGGGCATATGTTGAAAACTATGTACAAAACACATCTCTGTGTCTTTACACTTTTTTGGAATAACTTTGTTTCACATAAGTGGTAACAACAAGATTTCTGTTTATAACACATGGATTTTATGAGTGTATAATAATGGACTTAAGGCATCTAACAATGATTTTATATATAAATGACTAGGAAATGTGATGAGTAGCTGTTGTCCACTTTCATGCCAGTTTTAAAACTTGTCACTAGGAATAGTCAACCACATGTCCAGACAGCTTTTAGTATTAAATTTTATTTACTAAATATTTTTGTTTCTATAAATACCTGTAGTGGGTTGAGATGAATCAGCTAAGAGATTTTAAATTAATAATAAGTTGTTTGAAAATATAATATCTTCACCCCATTTTCTCCAGAATAGATCTTATTCATTGTCTATATCCTTAATTAAAGCACTATTGAAGTAGAGTGCACTGAAGGAGGAGATTCTTTCCTTATTCCCTCAATAACTATTTTAAATGAATTCTCTTTCCTAAGGAATTATGTGACAAGAATAGCAGTTTACTAACTCATGCAAAGTCTATTTAAGCTGTATCCAACGATATCTTCATCAACTAAAAATACTAAATACCCATTGCTTTGATCTTAGTTAATCTAGCTGGCTGGAGAACTTGTTGTAAAGTGGACAAGGTGATGAGAAATGTCCTTGCCTTCTTTTGTGGTTGGAGAGAAGCCTAAGTTTAGTAGTGAAGTCAGGAAAATTGATTGGACAGATTTTTGAGTAGTTGTCATCATACGATCCATTACGATGTAACCAAGAAAAACAAGTATTCCTCTATAGGTGACATTCCAATTATTTCTCAAATTACTTGCACTTTTAGGTTTTATCCCTCTTCAATGGATACAGCAGTGCTGTTTCTGGGCATTTCCTGTGTTGATTGCTGTATCCAGGGAAGAAAGTAAGAGTTCAAGTTTAATTCCACCTGCCAGTCATTTAGCAGTTGAGTGTCTCAGAGACACTCATGAAGGCCTCTGCCAGGTATCACACAGAAACATAATACACTGAATCTAAAGAGTTGTTAACATGATGTGAAAGGACAAATTTAACAGAATATTTTAAAACGCTTTTAGAAATTAAAATACAAAGGGAATAGCGAAGGAGAGATTCGTATAACAGATCATAGATATTATCAAATTTATTCTTGGTTTTGGTAATTATACTTATTTGTGCATCCAAAGCATTCTAAATTCAAATTGGATTCAGACTATACTTAATTTACCTCATAAAATTATTGAGAAGCAGTCTACTCTGAGGCTATGAGGACAAATGTCTAGAACGTAGTGAAAGATTATGCTGTTTTATTAAAGTGATAGTTGTAGGTTCTCTTTCAAGATCTATGACTTCATTCACTACTCTTGTTGGCTAAGATTCCAGTACTATGAAAGAGTTCACTATTGTTAAGAAGACCTTAAGTCTAATTACAAAACTGTTGGTTACTTCCAAATTGAATTTACCACTACTGTTCCTGTAGAGTTATTGTGACACAACTGCCATTGTTATTATTCCAGACATCATAGCTTGGTAGAACATTCCGCAAGCCAGTGTATTTCAATTCTTTATCAAATACTAATTGGCTATACCTAAAAATATATAGAAGTAACATTAGACAGAACAAGCAGGTTGTATGTAGGAACATAAGTGCATGTAACAATAAAGAATGAATAAAGAGACCATGAATATGAAACAGAGCAAACAAGCTTATATGTGACCATTTGGAGGGAGGTAAAGGAAAGGAAATGATATAATTGCAATATCAAAAAATAAAAGGAATATTTTTAAAAGGTTCATCAAAAGTAAAGAATTTGATACAACTAAACTGAAAAGTACGGATGTACTGTCTGCTGACTCTCAGGTTCTGAAACTCTAATTCACCAATCTTATGTAGCTGGATGCTGTCTTATTTTTAGATACCATATGATGCATCTGAAAATAGATATTGCCTAGATTTCAAAGCATCTGAATGTTTTTGACAGAAAGTTGAAAGGAAAATGATTGAAATCACTCAATATTTGGTATTTTGAGGCAAGTTAGTTAACATGACAGACTATTTTTCTAGGACAAAATTGTATTTCCTTTTAAAGATTTAGTATATGGAAACCATGTTTAGGATCTTAATGACTAACATTCGTAAGTTTCTATTTTGGCTGTCTTTGCCTATATGCTATGAACAAAAATGTCTGACACTAGTACTGATGCTATGGTGTGCTTAAAGACAGGAGCCTAGCATGACTGCCCTCTGCGAGACCCAATATGCAGCTGAACAAGTCAGATGCAGATACTTAAACTCAACCAATGGACAGAAGTTGAGGACCCCTAGGAAAAAGCTGGAAGAAGCTGAGGAGAAGGGTGAACCCATAGGATGACTAGCAGTCTTAACTAACCTGGATCCCCAAGATCTCTCAAACCCTGAGCCACCAACCAGGCAGCATATACCAGCTGATATGAGCCCCCAACCCCCACCCCTGACACATATACAGCAGAGGACCGCTGGGTCTGATCTTAGTGAGAGAAGAAATACCTAACCTTCAAGAGACTTAAGAACCCAGGGGAGGTCTGGTGGGATGAGATTGGGGGGAGAGAACACTCTCTTGGAGACAGGGGAGGAGGTATTGGATGAAGAACAGTCAGAAGGTGGACCAGGAGGAGGATAATGAATGGAATGTTAAAAAGATTAAAGAATAGTAATAGTAATAATAATAATAATAATAATAATAATAAATAATAATAATAGAATGTCTGAATCTCAGAACTCCTAATTTTTCTCCTCTTGCTTCTATGAATCTTAAAATATTCCAAGTAAGAAATTTAGGTGGTTGCTCCTTTCAAGTGGAAGAGGTAAATATGTGTGTGTGTGTGTGTGTGTGTGTGTGTGTGTGTGTTAATGCAGATATTGATTTCACAAATCAAGAGCTGTATTCAAGTGCAGAGTATGAGTATTTATGGGTTTTTTTCTTTTTTCTTCACAGGCAGCCGTGTGGCCACATCTCTTTCTGGAGTCGGCTGGAGCCACCTGAATCTAGTACGTTAAGCACTCAGTTAGCCATTATCATATCCAGACAGGGAGATGTGGTAAATGAATATCATAAGCAAAGCTTTCTAGTTCACAGTGAAGCATTTAAAGTGAGTGGAAACAAACTTTCTAAATCATGTCCTAACAAGCACTGTCTGTTCTGATATCTACTTAGCTTGTGAAATTTTAAAATGAAAATCAAGACTGTTTACTATTTTAGATTATATTGCTGATGGAATGATAAGTTGGTTAAATTATGCCAATATAGCATATGGTGGGTGTTGAAATTGTTTGATGTGAGTGTTCTTAATTTTCTTAATAAACTTCTCTGCCTCCTGGGATAAGTTGACTATTGTTTATACTGCTCTTGATGCTCAGAATGTTTGACATGATTCATCTGGAGAAGACTTTTTTCTCTCCTCAAGATAAAAGGAAAGAGATGAAGGAAAATACATGTTGTAAACCCAAGAAAAGATTAATAGATGTGACTCCATATCTTAGAGAAAAAGAAGGGATAGGTATATATATATATATATATATATATATATATATATATATATATATCTGTGTGTGTTATATATATGTGTGTGTGTGTGTGCTTTTCCATGAGATCCCATAAACAAATTCATCAATGTAGTTTATTCCTAATGCTATCATTACCGATATTAAATAAAGACCTTGAGCAGATCAACAATAATAGTTCTCTTGGACTTCCCTTAGGCAGGTCTGAGGTCTTCAAGTCAAGGTGAATATGTGTATGCTCTTTTTTGAATGACATTGTATTTATATAGCAGTAAATGGACAGCCTTGTAATAAGAGACAAATACCCACCATAGGTACCCATAATGACAATAACCAGATGATGCTCATGAGAAGTAACTTTAATTTTCTTTAATTATAACAAAGTAATGTTTTTTCTTTATTTCTCTGGCTGAATTTAACATCTGAGTTGTGCCTGCCAGTTGTAAATTCATTACATGAACCCACTGTTGACCTCTGTTCTTTTCCAAGCATCCTTAGATGAAATCAGCCTGGCTCATGTCCTTGTGTTGGCCTGTCCCTACACTCCCCCAGTCCTGACCTAATCCTGGTTGTTCACAAGT
Organism: Grammomys surdaster; assembly: GCF_004785775.1. Classification (NCBI taxonomy): domain Eukaryota; kingdom Metazoa; phylum Chordata; class Mammalia; order Rodentia; family Muridae; genus Grammomys; species Grammomys surdaster. The sequence continues at coordinate 904,888 of NW_021620926.1, forward strand.
CTTTAGACTGTCAAGGAAAGGACACATTATCCTAGTTGGTTTGAGCCCATTGGTGATGAGATGAGAGAGGCCTGTTTCTCATCCTTCTTTGTTTGTTGGCAAGGACAGTAACTGAAACTTGCCTGTTGGTACATATTTGGTTCCCCAGTAACACCTTGGCATTGCCAGCAAAGTTCCAGGCTCTTAGCAGGAATTTAATTGCAACACGAATATTGTATATACTTATTGACTCAAAACAACAAAAACATTTCTTTTTTGTGGGTTTGCTGGGCCAGCTGGGGCCATCCATGTACAGAACAATCAGACTTGTTCTAAGTAAAATAGGACCCAGAAGCAAACATGTGTCTGTTATGCAAATGTTGGATGGCAGAAATCTACAAGACAAGAAACACATCTTCTCTGACTCAATCATATTTCCTCCCATACTTTACTACTAAACAAGTCAAAATCCATCTTAAGGCCTGGGAAGTAGCTCTCAGTAAAGTGTGTACCCTACAAATATGAGGACCTGTGTTCATGTCTCAGAACCTTCTTAAAAATGCTGTGTGGTGTTGCCCATGTGTAATCCTAGTTCTAGAAATGTGAAACAGGCAGATTCCTAGGTCTCTGGGCAAGCAGCCTGACTGTAGAGCAAATTTCAGGCCAATAAGAGAGAAAATGTCTCAAAATACAGAGGATGTCATTCCTTAAGATGGACATCCACAGCTTACTTTTGATATCTATAAACATGTTCACACACAGATGAACAAACATGCACATTCACACTCACATACGGAGTGGGAGAGAGAGAGAGAGAGAGAGAGAGAGAGAGAGAGAGAGAGAGACGACTGCTGACTGGTTTTCTGTGTCAGCTTGAGACAAGCTTGAGTTATCCCAGAGAAAGGCACCTCCCTTGAGGAAATGCCTCTATGAAATCCAGCTGTAAGGCATTTTCTCAATTAGTGATCAAGGGTGGGAGTGCCCATTGTGTGTGGTGCCATCCCTGGGCGGGTGGTCCTGGGTTCTATAAGAAAGCATGCTGAGCAAGCCAAGGGAAGCAAGCCAGTAAGTAACATCCCTCCATGGCCTCTGCATCAGCTCCTGACTCCAGTTTCCTGCATTGTGTGAGTTCCTGTCCTGACTTCCTTTGGTGATGAAGAGCAATGTGGAAGTGTGAGCTGAGTAAACCCTTTCCTCCCTAAATTGCTACTTGATCATTCATGATGTTTTGTGCAGGAATATAAACCCTGACTATGAGAGAGAGAGAGACAGAGAGAGGGAGAGGGAGAGGGAGAGGGAGAGGGAGAGGGAGAGGGAGAAGGGAGAGGTGTGCGGGGCGCGTGCGTGTAGTGGTCTCGCCGGCAAAAACATACACACATGCACACACACACACACTCACCAGAATCCTTCCGTAGAAACACATTTATTTCCCTAAACCAAAATGGTGGCAGAAGACGACCCCCAGCCCTGGGAAAAGCCCTTATATACCCTAGAGCGGCGTAATCACCTCTGATTGGCTGTATACTCGTTGCGCGCCAAACACCGTGGGATGGGCTTAGCTTTGGCGGGCTTTACCATGGCACATGCGCACTTTATTTGTTTACTAGGAAGAATTATGGCTGACAGCGCCACCTAGCGATGGCGGACTTTTCCAGCACCTGCCGCGGCTCCCAACAGAGAGGGAGAGGGAGAAGGGAGAGGGAGAGGGAGAGGGAGAGGAGATACAGAGAGAGAGAGAGAGAGAGAGAGAGAGAGGAGAGACAGAAAGAGAGGAGAGACAGAGAGATGAGAGACAGTGAGAGACAGAGAGAGACAAACAGATACAAGGAGACAGACAAGTAAATTTGGTTGCAAAATCTACAATATTTCTGAAAAAATCTGGCAATGGTAGTGGTCAGAGTAGACAAATGATAAAATGTAATCAATCTCTGTCAGTCCTAACTCAACTGTGAAATTTATATCCAAATACAAATAAAGCAAGAATCATACATATTGTATATCCAAATGTGGATCCCTTGTTCCGGAGGGCATTCCACGATGATCTTGGGCCCTGCCTGGTGTGGGGATCCGGGCCAAGGGGACACAGTGGGAGCAGGGAGGGGAGATCGCCTGCCTCCGCTGCTGCCTCTGCCCACATCTCCGCTGTCACTGCTTGGTCACTCCTAGGTGCTACACCTGTCTCTCTGTGCTAAGCTGGCCTGGGCTGGGCCAATAGAAAGCATGCTAGCTGGCAAGGAGGCAGCTTGGTGTCCCAGGCAGGTTCCAGGAGAGTAAATCTCTCCCCAAGTGTTACAGCTCTGGCTCTAGAAACTCTAGGAGTATTACTCAGCTATTAAAAACAATGAATTCGAGAAATTCTTAGGTAAATGGATGGAACTAGAAAATATCATCCTGAGTGAGGTAACCCAATCACAAAAGAACAAACATGGTGTTCACTCATTGATTATTGGATATTAGCCCAGAACCTTGAAATACCCAAGAGTCAACTCACAGACCACATGAAGCTCATGAAGAAGGAAGACTAAGTGGGAGTGCTTTGGTCCTTCTTAGAAGGAGTAACAAAATACTCAAGGGAGCAAATATGGAGACAAAGTGAGGGACAGAAACTGAAGGAGGGGCCATCTGGAGACCATTCCACCTGGGTATCCATCCCATGTGCAGTCACCAAAGATAGATACTGATGTGGAATTCAGGAAGTACATGCTGACAAGAGCCTGACATAGCTGTCTCCTTAGAGGTCTGGAAGAGTGTCACATATTCAGAGGCAGATACTGACATCTAACCACTGAATTGATCATGGGGTTCCCAATGAAGGAGTTAGAGTGAAGACTGAAGGAGCTGAAAGGGTTTGTGGCCCCATGAGGAGAGCAACAATACCAACCAACCAGAGCTCCCAAGGTCTAAACCACCAGCCTGGGAGCACTTAGGGAGGGATCCATGGCTCCAGCTGTATATGTAAGGGAGGATGGCCCTGTTGGGCACAGGTGGGAGAGGAGATTCTTGGTCTCATGAAGGCTGGACACCCCAGTGGGTGGGAATTTGAGGGTGGGGAGGTGGGAATGGGTGATAGGTAAGAGCACATCCGCAGAGAAGCAGGAGGAGGGGTGAAAGGATAGGGGGTTCCTGGGGGTGGGAATGGGGTAAGGGGATAACATATCAAATGTAAATAAAACATCCAATAATAAAAAAAAATAAGAAACTCTCGGACACCAGGATGATTCTCGCACACCTTTTTACTTTCCTGAATAGAGCCCTTATATTCAGTTTCAGGGTGGGTTAGGGTCTGGCAGTAGATAACTCCTACTGGCTTGATCCGAGAGCTTGGAGATACCTCATCTATATGTGGGAGAGCCTGAGGCACTGTTCCTTGTGACTGAAGGCCATAGACCTCTCTGTGGGAGTGGCTGTGGAGTGCGGAAGCTAAATCAAAAGAACCAGGGACCAGGAGCAGAGCTGAACACCTGCCATCTGATAAAGGTCTGGGGTTCAAGACCTGTGCTCAACCAGGCACCCAGCTGCTTCTCACAGCCCACCAATCCACATAAAATCACCATTTTTTCTTAAAAATAAAATTTCTTAAAGATATTGATGGATATCTATACCTAACAGTAACTAACATTAGACTTCTAAGTATTCAGACCTCTGAGTGGTAAATATTTACTCTGTTAATAAGGGCTCAACGAGAAGACTAGACTATTAGATCATAAATGAATTATAGAAGATTAATAGATGAGAGAGAGAGAGAGAGAGAGAGAGAGAGAGAGAGAGAGAGGGAGAGGGAGAGGGAGAGGGAGAGGGAAGGAGAGGGAGAGAGAGAGAGAGAGAGAGAGAGAGAGAGAGAGAGAGAGAGACAGAGAGAGAGAGAGAGAGGAAAGGTGGATAGATACCTAGATGCGTGGATAGAGATAGGAATGTATAGGTGAAGAAGACAGAGGTAGATTTATAACAAAGAGGATTTTTTCATTAAGTTTATTTGTTTATTCACTTTACAATCCAATATTAGCCCTTCCTCTTCTCTCAAGTACCCCTTCACATAAGTCCTCCTGTCATTCCCCTTAGATGAGGAAGCGACCCCCAGGGGGGATATTCTTAAGGGACAGGGTCACATTAATTATGATGGCTGAGCACTACCATGATAGGCTTTTTGAGTATTGCAGAACAAAGAGAACTGCTAAAAGCTTCCCTGCTTAAGTCCAAAGTCTAAGAAACAAAGAAACCAATAATATCACTCATTGTCAAGTCTGAGAGAAATTCAGGGAAGTAGATGTACAGTGGTACTCTTGTACAAAGTGAAACACTTGAAGAATTTAGACTTTAGGTGACCAAGACCAGAAAGATTCTGATCCAACCTAAAGAGAGAGTGGGAATATGAGTAAATTTTTGGTTCCTCTGCTGTGTGTTCTGCTTGGCTCCACATTCAGTTGCATGTTGTCTACATATTATAGAAATGGACTCCTTTAATTAATCCACTGATTTTGATATGAATCTATTACAAAATCATTCTTTCAGAAATCTTAAGACATAACACAGTACTAATAACACATTAAGACATAACAGAGTACTTGTTTCTAGGTACTTCAATGAGATTGGTAATGGAATTTAATCATCACACCTATCTATAAATCTAGGACAAGAACTGTAACATGTCTGTATGACTAAGAAGATTCTATGCAGGTATCACTTAAACAGAGAAATCTAGGATAAAACAGTCCACGTTCACACGAAGTTCCAAATTCTTAATATTTCTCTACATGGTTCTAGTGCCCTTGTCTTTTGGAAAGAATGGAGACAAGAATAATTCATATCTTTTTCCCAGATTTTCTTCTTTTGATTGCCTAGATGCACCCACTACATATTAGAGTTTTCAGACATAGGTAATCACTCTCTAGAATCGTCTAAGTCTTACCAGCAAGCATGTTTTGGTTACTACAGCTTTTTTATCCCTAGATAATAAGCATGTGTGAGGAAGGGAACAAAAGGATATAACTCGTGAATTTTCTGATACAAAACACATCTGTTATGACAGTGATCCAAACAATTTTCAAACATAGGACAGAGGTGATGAATTCACAAATTCACTATTTGTATATATGTTGTGTGTGTGCATGTTCTCTTATATGCATGGTAAAATGTGTGTGTGTAGGGACAAACGTTAACCTCATCTGATATTTGTATGGCAGTAGGCAATTGGTCTCTCCCTATACTAGATGCATGCCACAAGGCTTGCCAGCAAACTATCCCTACCCCCAGTGCTGGAATTACAAATCTGAACTATTTCACTAAGCTTTTGAACTATGGTTTTGGAGGACTGAACTCAAATAAGCATGCTTATGTATCAGTCACTTGACCTATTAAGCTATATTCCCAGCCAATAGATTTCCAATGTAATCTCATCTATACCACTGTAAAACTCCTAATAGTTCATTGCAATTAGGTATTCTCTTCCAACGAGTGTAAGAATTTTAAAATGTATAATAAATTTTTATAACTATTACATATGCAACATTAAAGAAATAACAAAGTTCTCTTCAGCTCATACAGCATATTTCCTCTTGATATATTAAAATACCAGCTATAGTTGAAGCATCATACAATGTAGAAGCAAAATATGGAAGTTCCTTGAATTTCTCTTCAACCAGTAGGTGCTGTATATAAAATATGGTGAGATATTAACAGGAAAATATGCTTAGATTCTAGTAAATTTGTCAAATAATGCAAGTAGTTGTTTCTTTATTTTACTCCTATTTTGTGGTTTATTCATTATGCTTCATTTTCAAAGAAACAACCATGTTGGTTTAGGATCTCCTTAGGTATTATATTTTTAAATAATGCCATTTAAAATCTAGTCTTGAAAGTATTGTTATTGAGACATTTACCCTTGTATTATAAATCCTATTGTTTAGGAACATTCTAAATTATTACTTGAAACAAAATGAGTTTCTTTTTTCTGTGTTTATTACTTTCAGTCTGCATAGGAATGACGTTGAATCAAGTGTCGTGTAGCACTTGACCCCACAGATCCAGAAGCTGGGCATTGTATTCTGCTTTAGTATCAGGCAGGAAACCAAATATGAAAGTATTCATAAAAATAACCAGCAATATAAGCTTGCTTCTCTAACTGCTTTAGAATTTGTCAAATAAATTTGCAACAACAACAAAAACTTTTAAGTGTCCTGAGATGAACTCAGAAAACTTTGTAGGCATAGCAAGTAATGAAGGATTTGCATTGATGGGCAGTTGCTATGCTTAATATCAAACTGTGAAAATTGTGAAAAGGATATTATGAAAAAGTTAAAGAGGATTAATTTTTTCTTATGCTTTAAGGTTGGCAAAAGATTAATTCTTTATGTAATGTCTAAGTGTTTGGTCAAAGTTAACTTCCTTAAAATACATCAAGTTAACTTTTTGCACTTGTAGTTTTTGACAAACTGAAATTCTGATATCAGACAAAAGTAGCAAAATTGGGAGTATTTTATAACGTAGAGCAGTATTCATAATCAAAGGCACAACAAGCTCAGTAGCAGATGTGATTTTATGTCCAAATTCTCTCATATCTTGTCATAGATCATGCCTGAAAAGTTTGACCCATAAGGGTTTATTCTTATCCAAAAATCATTTGCATTTGTTACTAAATTTTGATTCTAGATAAGAAGATCTTGTTAAAATCACTGAGATTCCAGATGTGATGTGACAGAAAATGATGATATTTCTTTTTAATATTATTAGGGTAAAATTGAAAGTGATATATTATGGGAAAGCATAAAGCAGGATATCATCACAAAAACTTATCAGAGAGAACTAATTATTGTCAATGTACAAAAACATTAACACTTTATAGATAAACAGTATATTAAGATTATCCATAATTTGTGGTTGGCTCTGAATTTTAAGTCTAAAGAAATATTGAATGTTTAATGCATGAGTCAATATCAATAGATTAAGAAATGATATAAAAATGTTGGTTAAGTTATTAAGCAATTTGAAGTAAATATTACATTATTATGTGATAACACAGAAAAGAAATATTCATAATTACTGAGCAGGCTGGTAATCTCCATGACGAACAGAATATTTCTAAGAGAGAAGATAAAACAATGTATGCAGTTCTCAAAGCTGATAGTTCTAAGAGACCAAACAAAGTACTATTTTAATTTAATGCAAATAAAATATTAAATTTCATTTTGAGCTCATAGTAATGTAAACAGATGAAGTGAGTAACTAAAGTAGTACATGAAAGAAAATGCCAAATTTGTATAGAATAACTAAAACAAAGCGTGTAGTAGCTGACTGCAAACATTCTTGTAGTGTAGGATCCCTTTCAAATAACACAAGACCCAAATTGAAATGAAAAAGTACAGATATCCAAGGCTGTTGGCTACCTTCCATATCCTGATGATAAGGTCCTATTGCTGAACACACAAATTAGTTATTAATTATGCCATGAAACAAATCAAGCTGGTGCCCAACCAGAACCACCATCCTGACTAATTAGCATTCATGATGCTAGAAGATATTTTCCATACAGCTTGAAGAGAAAAGTAATTAAAATTATCACCAATTTACAAACCTTAAGACCTACAACAATAAACTGACTTGAAAAACATACCTATGCAATAATGGCATAAACATTATGGTAGTAACCAGTCACTCGCTTTTACTGGATTGATGATCCACTCTATGAAAAGTACCTATATCTAGCACTAGATTGTTATCAAAGAAAGGAGCAGTGGGGTCGACAACAGAAGAGATAAAGAACACACAAGATAAATGGTACAGTAAAGAAAACCTACTCTCCATTTTTATTGAACTGAACAATAATTCTGTGATCATCATTTCATTCAATATGAAGCTCATTTTAGCCTTTTGTAATCTGTATTTTATGACCACTTACACAGGGTAACTTACTTGCATATATATAATATTTACTTACTCACTTCTCATTTTTATTTAATGAGTCCATTCCTCTTCTAAGAATTTCAATCCACCTCTAGATGGCCACAACTCTATTTCATTATTATAAATAAGAATAACATTTACATATCCTTAAGCCATTTGAGTCTATTTAGGTTTCAGTTACATGTTCATCAAATGGGACCATTATTAGCAACTTACTCTCCTGAAGTACTTGGGTCTTATGGCTTTCTTAGGCATGAAGAAGGCTTAAGAAAACATATAGAGCTAGGAGAAAAAAAAACAAATTAATACAATTTTCCTGAGCTTTTGAGTGAATATCTACTTATCAGTGAGTACATACCATTTATATCATTTTGGGTCTGAGTTACCTCACTTAGAATGATATTTTCTAGTTCCATCCATTTGCCTACAAAGTTTGTGAAGTTGTTTAAAATACCTGAATAGTATTCCACTGTGTAAATGTACCAAAATTTCTGTATCAATTATTCCACTGAGGGAAATCTGGATTGTTTCCAGCTTCTGGCTATTATAAATAAGGCTGCTATGAACACAGTGGAACATGTCCTTGTTATATTTTGGAACATCTTTTGAGTTTATGCTCAGTAGTGGTATAGCTGAGTCTTTGGTGAGAACTATTTCCAATTTTCTGAGGAAGCAACAGATTGATTTCCAGAGTAGTTGTAGCAGTTCACAATCCCACCAACAATGGAGGAGTGCTCGTCTTTCTCCACATCATTGTCAACATGTGTTGTCAACTGAGGTTTTGATCTTAGCCATTCTGATTGGTGTAAAGTGGAATCTCAGGGTTTTTTTGATTTACATTTACCTGAAGACTAACGATGTTGAACATTTCTTTTGGTGCTTCTCACCCATTCGATATTTCTGTTAGTAATTCTTTCTTTAGCTATTTACCCCATTTTTAAGTTGTGTTATTTGGTTTTCTTTAGTCTAACTTCTTAAGTTCTTTGTATATTTTGAATATTAACCCTCTATTGGATGTAGAGTTAGTAAAGATATTTTTCCAATCTATAAGTTGCTGTTTTGTCCTATTGACAGTGTCCTTTGCCTTACAGAAACTTCAGTTTCATGAGGTCCCATTTGTGTATTGTTGCTCTTAGAGCATAAGCCATTGGTGTTCTGTTCAGGAAATTTCCTCTGTGCTCATGTGTTCGAGGCTCTTTCCTCCACTTTCTCTTCTATTTGTTTCAGTATATCTTGCTTTATGTGGGGGGTCTCTAATCCACATGGAATTGAGCCTTGTACAAGTAGATAAAAATGTTTCAATTTGCATTCTTCTACATGAAAACTGCCAGTTAGACCAGCACCATTTGTTGAAAATGTTTTCTTTATTTCACTATATGGTTTTGACTTCTTTCTCAAAGATCAACTAACTATAGTTGTGTGGGTTTTTTTTTCTGGGTCTTCAATTCTATTCCATTGATCAATCTGTCTGTCTCTGTACAAATACCATACATAATTTATCTTATCACTATTGCACTGTAGTACAGCTTGAGGTCAGGGAATCACCCCCAGAATCTCTCTCTCTCTCTCTCTCTCTCTCTCTCTCTCTCTCTCTCTCTCTCTCCCTCTCTTTCTCTCTCTCTCCCTCCCTCCCCCACGCTCTCTCTCTTTCATTTATTCTTTCTTCACTTTCTTCAGCGACTTGAAGTTCAACATACAGACTATATGAAGTTTAACAAGAAGGAAGGCCACAGTATAGATCTTTCAAACCCACTTAGAAGGGGGAACAAAATAATCATGGGAGGTGTAGAGAGCCGTGGAAAGCAGAGACATCTCTGGCAATCTGATGCTCTCACAAGTTCTGTAATTTACTGTCTTTGTGTGAGGGGAAAGCGCACGAAGTCACAAGCCCTTCCCGGGGCATATAGAATTTTATGGGCAACTGACCAACCGGGTATGTACACATCACTCCAGGGGGTATTTAACCAGGGCCTTCCCGGGGCTCGGGGCCTTTTCCGCCAGCTGGTTCCCACCAGCCGGCTTTTTCCCAGCGGGTCTTTCCTCTATAACATCGTAATAAAGATCTGCTGAAGAACTTTGGTGTCTGTGTTATCTCGCGGGCGGGAACACGCCATCCACATATTGGTGCAGAAATCCCGGGAAGAAATTTGAAGGTACCTTGCGGAGAAGGACCTCCCAGCCGAAGTTAAACTTAAAAGGAGTCACTGCAGTGGAAGGCAGAATCAGCGAGGTATGTTTAATCTTGAATCTTTTCATATTTCCCCTAAGTCACAAGCTGCAGTGGAAGCGTTGGCTATCCTGGTACCGGCTTTAATTTTATTTCTATTGCTGTTATATTGTTTTCACCGGTACGCCTGTTAAAATCTTGCCGCTTGAGCCGCCCCCCCCCTTCTAGTAGAAAGTTGGTTCGGTCCGCTTTCCAGCAGTGTTTTCAATCCGGTGCGATTTTTCTAAAACAAGAGAAACTTGGTTCCGCCTTTCCTTTAGCTGCCTTGAGCCTCGGGCTTCAGCGAGCAAGCTGAGCCTTAATCCCACCCCCTGCTGCGCGCCGCTTCAGGCAGCAGTTTTTACGAGCAGACAGAGGCTCTGCACAATTAATTAGCCGCGAGTGAGCTACGGAGCGGAGTTTTTCTCGGAAAGTTAGATTCCCCCCTAAGATACAGCATGGGGTCCTCACAGTCAGTTGTGATGGGGCTCCAAACGCTCCTGGCACAACACAAACTGAAAGTTTCTGCTCATACATTGGAAAACTTTGTCAAAGAAATCGACAGAGTGGCCCCTTGGTACGCTCGCACAAGAACGCTAACGCTTGCTTCCTGGGACAGGCTGGAACAGGACCTAGTTCGAGAACAGCAAAATGGAAAGTTGAGGCCAGGCACACGCCCATTGTGGAAATTGATACGATCATGCTTGCAGGATCAGAAGTGTAGCTCAGCAATTGTGGCGAGTCAGGAAATATTAAAAGAGATTCAAGATAAAATATTGCCAGTAACTGTTTCTGGGAAGCGCTTTCAAGCTGGAGAAGACAGCTTGGGTAGACAGTCTATGAAAACTCCCCAGACGTCAGATCTGCGGGAGGGTGGTAGAGACCGAGAGTCTCTGGGAGAGTCTTTTGTGAATAGAAAGCCTCTATATCCAGTAGAGGAATTGCAAAATCTGAAATTATATGAATATGAATCGGGGAGGTCTGGCTCTTCCAAGCAAGAACCAGAGAGAGATGGAAAAATAGTCCGTTATGAGGTGGAAGGAGACGAAGAAGTAGTCCTCTTTGAGGCGGAAGGTTTCCATTCATGTGGGCGGCTGCAGCCGCAGAGTAGAGAACAAAGGGAGGCGGGGATTAAAAAGCGCGCGCTTACAGCTCCCCCACCCCCCTGGAATTCCCAGGCAGCACTCCCTGCTGCAATTTTGAGCACACCGCCGCCTTATGCAGACAAGCGCGGTGCAACCACCTTCCTTTCAGAGGAAGATAAAAAGAAAATGTTTCAAGCTTTTCCAGTGTTTGAAGCTCCAGAAGGAGGTCGTATTCATGCACCAGTAGAATATACTGCAATTAAAGAACTTGCTGAATCAGTTCAGAAGTATGGGATTGATGCAAATTTCACAATTATGCAATTAGAGAGACTAGCCACTATGGCAATGACCCCAAGCGATTGGCAGAATACAGTGAAAGCTGCCCTCCCTAATATGGGACAATATATGGAGTGGAAGGCCCTGTGGCAGGACTCCTGTCAGACACAGACAAAGGCCAATGCTAACACAGAAGGCAATCAGAGACAATGGACATTTGATCTGCTAACAGGACAGGGGCAATATGTTAATGATCAGACAAATTACGACTGGGGAGCCTATGCCCAGATCTCTGCTGCCGCTATTAAGGCATGGAAAGCCCTTCCAAAAAGGGGAAAATTAGGTGGACACCTAACAAAGATATTACAAAACCCTCAGGAGTCATTCTCAGAGTTTGTTGCTAGGATGACAGAAGCTGCAGGCAGGATCTTTGGAGACCCAGAGAAAGTCAAACCACTAATAGAACAGTTAGTATATGAAAATGCTTCACCAGAATGCCAGGCAGTAATTACCCCTAGAAGAAACAAAGGGTTAACGGATTGGATTAAAGTTTGCAGGGGTATTGGAGGCCCGCTGACTAACGCTGGTTTAGCTGCAGCTATCTTACAGAGCCAAGGCAGCTCAAATCCTGACAGCCATAAAATATGTTATAACTGTGGCAAATTGGGTCATGTTAAACGAGAGTGCCGTGCTGCCACGCAGAAAAGACGGGGACTTTGCAATAAATGCAAGAGAGGTTATCACCGTGCTAATGAGTGTCGCTCAGTCAGAGATATTAATAGAAGGTTTATTCAACATGATCCCCCACTATTAGAAAGAGAAGAAAACAATCAAAAAAATGGAGTTCTGGGCCCAAAATCCCAGGGCCCAAAAAGATACGGGATACAAGCCTGCAGCTGGGAGACACCCCTAACTGCAGAGCGACAAAGGGATCTGCAGGGCTAGACCTCCGCGCCAAATCCCAATACTTACTAATGCCACATGAGGGCGCGCAGCTTGTTGCAGTTAACTTCAAAGGTCCCCTGCCTGAGAATAGTGTTGGCCTTATTCTAGGCCGCTCTTCTCTAACATTGAAAGGACTTGTGGTTCATCCTGGTGTAGTAGACCAAGATTATACAGGAGAACTTCAGGTTCTCTGTTCTTGTCCACAAGGCATATTTTCTATTTCCCCTGGAGATAGAATTGCTCAATTGGTTATTCTTCCAAGTTTACATAATTATTTCCCATCCACCGGGGTACCCAGAGATACCAATGGACTCGGTTCTTCAGGAACTGATTTTGCTCATCTGGTAGTTGATCTTAAAACTAGACCTACTTTGCAATTAACAATAGAAGGGAAGAACTTTACAGGAATTCTAGATACAGGAGCTGATAAAAGTATTATTTCCTCTAATTGGTGGCCTAAAACATGGCCAGTTACACAATCCTCCCACTCCTTACAGGGGTTGGGGTATGAGGCCAGTCCTGCAGTCAGCTCACATTCCTTAAATTGGCAAACACCAGAGGGTCAGACAGGAAGTTTTACACCCTATGTGCTTCCTCTTCCTGTTAACCTCTGGGGAAGAGACATTTTACAGGACTTAGGACTGACACTAACTAATGAATATTCACAACAAGCCATGGAAATTATGAGAAAGATGGGATATAAGGAAGGAAAAGGCCTTGGCAGACGAGAACAAGGAAGATTAAGCCCAATATCTCAAGAAAGTAATACAGGAAGACATGGTCTGGGTTTTCAGTAGTTGCCATTGAGGGTTCATTGCCCATACCCTGGCTTACAGAGGAGGCTGTATGGGTACCTCAGTGGCCATTATCCTCTGAGAAATTAGAGGCCGCTACTAAATTAATTGAAGAACAAGTTAAAAGTGGTCATTTAGAACCTTCTACTTCTCCTTGGAATACACCTATTTTTGTTATAAAAAAGAAATCAGGAAAATGGAGACTTCTCCATGATTTAAGAGCAATTAATGCACAGATGCAATTGTTTGGCTCAGTCCAAAGAGGTTTACCTTTGCTTTCAGCCTTACCCAGACAATGGAGGATAATAATTATAGATATTAAAGACTGCTTTTTCTCCATTCCCCTACACCCACAAGACAGACAAAGATTTGCATTTACATTACCTGCTATTAATCACCTTGAACCTGATAAGAGATATCAGTGGAAAGTTTTGCCTCAAGGCATGGCCAATAGTCCTACTATGTGTCAGCTATATGTACAGATGGCCCTTGAACCCGTTAAGAAACAATTTCCTACCCTACTTTGGATTCATTTTATGGATGATATTTTAATATGCCACAAAGAGTTGGCCATTTTACAGAGATCATATCCCTTATTAATTGCTGCATTAGAACAATGAGGTCTACACATTGCCACAGAGAAGGTTCAACTTTCAGAAGTTGGTTCCTTTTTAGGGACAGTTATTTATCCTGAGAAAATAGTTCCTCAAAAACTAGAAATTCGTCGAGATCATTTGCACACCTTAAATGATTTTCAAAAATTATTAGGTGATATAAATTGGTTAAGACCATTCTTGAAAAATCCTTCTGCTGAATTAAAACCTTTGTTTGATATCTTAGAAGGAGATTCTCATATTTCCTCACCAAGAGCACTAACACCGGCTGCAAACCATGCCCTGCGATTGGTGGAGGATGCCCTACAAGAAGCTCAGCTAAAATGTATTGATGAGACCAAAACCTTTAATTTGTGTGTCTTTAAGACCAGACGTTTACCGACTGCTGTATTATGGCAGGATGGGCCCTTATTATGGATCCATCCCAATGCATCTCCTGCAAAAATTATTGAATGGTACCCAGATGCAGTCGCTCAGCTTGCCCTTCGAGGATTAAAAGCAGCTGTCACTCATTTTGGAAGAGAGCCTAAAGTTTTAATAGTGCCTTATACTGCACACCAGGTTCAAATATTAACTGCTACCTCTGATGTTTGGGCAGTGTTAGTTACTTCCTTTAATGGCCAAATAGACAATCATTATCCTAAACATCCTATTTTACAATTTGCCTTAACTCAAGCCATTGTATTTCCACATATCATATCTCAAAAACCACTCCCAGATGGGGTAGTGGTATATACAGATGGGTCAAAAACAGGAATAGGTGCCTATGTAGTTGATAATAAAGTCACTGCCAAACAATACCATGAAACTTCACCTCAAATTGTAGAATGCTTGGTGGTACTGGAAGTCTTAAAAACCTTTCCAGGCCCCTTAAATATTGTATCTGATTCTCTTTATGTGGTAAATGCAGTTAAAGTCTTGGAAGTTGCTGGACTAATTAAAACATCCAGCAAGCTCGCAGAAGTTTTTCAAAAGATTCAATCTATACTGGTTAATAGGAGACATCCTGTGTTTATTACACATATTAGGGCTCACTCAGGTCTACCAGGTCCAATGTCTCATGGAAATGATCTGGCAGATCGAGCCACAAAGTTGATTACTATTGCCTTATCCTCAAAATTAGACTCAGCCAAAGAATTTCATAAAAAATTTCATGTGACAGCAGAGACGTTACGTCGTCGGTTTGATATATCTAGAAAAGAAGCTAGAGATATAGTTACTCAATGTCAGAATTGCTGTCAATTTTTACCAGTGCCTCATGTGGGAATTAATCCACAAGGAATTCGACCATTACAGATTTGGCAAATGGATGTTACTCATGTCCCATCCTTTGGGAGACTTCAATATTTACATGTTTCTATTGACACCTGTTCTGGAATCATTTTTGCCTCCCCGTTATCGGGAGAAAAGGCAACACATGTTATCCAGCATTGCCTTGAGGCCTGGAGTGCCTGGGGAAAGCCTAAAATTCTTAAAACCGATAATGGACCAGCATATACTTCTCAGAAGTTTGGACAATTTTGTCGCCAAATGGAGGTGACCCACCTGACAGGTCTACCGTACAATCCTCAAGGACAAGGCATTATAGAACGGGCTCATCGTACTCTTAAATCTTATTTTTTAAAACAAAAAGGGGGAGTCGAGGAGGCTCTACCCTCAGTGCCACGAGTCACTGTTTCTATAGCACTCTTTGCTTTCAATTTTTAAATTTTGGACAGTCAGGGCCATTCGGCTGCTGACCATCATGGTTTAGAGCCTGATAGGCCAAAGGAGATGGTCAAGTGAAAGGACATCTTGACTGGACAATGAAAGGCCCGGATCCTATTTTAATAGGATCCAGGGGAGCGGTCTGTGTTTTTCCACAGGAGGAAGACAATCCATTCTGGCTACCAGAGCGACTGACGCGAAGACTCATGACAACTGAAGATGACACTCAGAAGAATTCATCTGCAGATGTTTCCAGTCCTAATTTGGATTCTCCAGAATTGGGTTCCTAGTATATGGGGAGAACAACGATGGGCTATATTATCTGCTTTTCCTAAACCTATACCTGTTAGACATGATGCCATGGTGTTTCCAAGATTCCTTACAACTAATAAAACCATGGGGCTACCTTATCTTCCCTATGATAAAACGCAGGCCCCCCTGGGAGAAAATCGTTCCTTGCCTGAACGGGGTTCTCTCTGTTTTCAGATTACTGAGACAGGAAACTGTATAACTCTCTTGAAGAGAACCTTGGGGTGGTTTTATGAAAAGAGAGACTGGGTTAAACTAACAACAAAAAGGAATGATAATGAAAAGGACAATAGTTATGTCAAAGAGTTCTCACAGTCCTTTTTACAACCAGCCATTTGGATAGATGGAACATTTTTATCACCCAAACTTATTGATGGAGAGCGTCCTCGTCAACCTAAGGTCTCTCCTTTTTGTAGTCTAGAAGATGAGGGAGCTGTTCTGCCTTGGTCTGATTGTCAATCCAGAGTAACACGATGGGCAGATACCAATGAAACCTTTTCCTTTTCACCCAATATGTTGGGAGATCCTGGAGCTGGCGCAGTAATGAGAAAGGGTCCTTTTCTACAGAGCGTTAGTATGAATCCTTTTCACAAATGGCTACTCTGTGGAGTTAATGGCAGTTGTACCGACCTCAATTCACTAGCCTTTCTCCAGGGTGGAGTGACAGGAAGAACATCCTTTACAGGAGTTATTAATGGAACTATGGTGAAACAGAGTTCAGATCCGGTCCCTCAGTTGACAAATCCTATTCAGTTAATTACTGGAGTTAACAGGATCATTGTAAATCAAACAGTATTTTCACCTACACCAGTGTGTGTTTTTCCACCTTTCTTGTTTATTCTCTCAAACTCCTCATTTGAAAAATGCACTAATGATTCATGCATGATGTCTCAGTGTTGGGCTGTTGGACAAGCTAAACGTGCCATGGTTGCCAGAGTGCCACGATGGGTTCCTGTTCCTGTTGAAACACCCTCTACTCTATCATTATTCAGACAAAAAAGAGACTCTGGCATAACTGCAGCCATAATAACAGCGATATCAGTCACTGCCATTGCAGCTACAGCTGCTGGAATTGCTATGTCAACCAAAGTCCAAACAGCAGCAGCCTTAAATCAGCTGTCCGCTACAGTGACAGAGGCAGCCAACTTCCATACTTCTGCCAATGCTGAATTGAAAGGCAGATTGATGATTGTTAATCAGCGCTTAGACTTGGTAGAAGAAAGAATAGATATCCTTTTTCAATTGGCACAACTGGGATGTGAGAGAAGTCTGGGAGCAATCTGTATTACTAGTGTTCAATATGAAAACTTTACTCGAGCAGCTAATCTGTCTAGACAATTGTCTCGTTACCTAGCAGGAGAATGGTCAGAAGGATTTGATGAACTTCTCGAAAAGTTGCGAGCAGCGGTGGCAGCCATCAACTCAACGCGTATGGACGTTTCGCTGACTGAAGGACTCTCCACCTGGATCTCTTCAGCCTTCTCTTTCTTTGAAGAGTGGGTGGGAGTAGGCATGTTTGGTACAACCCTGTGTTGTGGATTAGTGTTCATACTCTGGTTGGTTTGCAAGCTCAGAGCTCAACAGAAACGTGACAAAGTCATGATTACCCAAGCACTTGCAGCCTTAGAACAAGGTTCATCTCCCGAAATCTGGTTTTCTATGCTAAAGAGATAGCCAACAAATAGATCCTCAGCTACTGCACCCCAAGGGTTCAGCCCATTGCATTGGGTCAGTGAGGAGTTTTAGTCTGACTGGTCCTTGTCTGTGTAGCTCTGGTACCGGAACTTTGAGACAAACAGCCCTTGCACCCCTAGGAGGTGACTCCATTGCACAGGGATGGGTGTTTGCATCTCTCTCGGTTTCCCCTAGCCTTTGCACCCAGAGGACTCGTTTCCATTGCACCTGGTAAGGTGGGAGAGACTGTATCAAACTATTAGTCCTTGATCGCTTATTCCCCCATAATGGAATTTGCTTGATCGGGCTTGAGTTTGAGTTATGATTGGTACCGTGCCAGACAGACCAAGGACAGCTCTATCTTTTGTCTCCAGGCCAGCTGCCATTGATCCCAATGACGGGAATAGGTTGATGCCATATGCCAGAGGTACACCAGGTGGTGTGAGTTTACCCCATGACGGGCATTACGAGTGGCCACAACCTGGGGCGCACATTCAATGAATGCCAGGTGTGGGTGCGCAACCCTTGTAGCCTAAGACAGGGAGCTCACCATTCCTTGATGCTGGCTATGGGAGAACATCAACTAGCCTAAGACATGGGAAATGGCCAGTGCCTGTGATTCTCATTTAAAACAAAAAGGGGGAGATGTAGAGAGCCGTGGAAAGCAGAGACATCTCTGACAATCCGATGCTCTCACAAGTTCTGTAATTTACTGTCTTTGTGTGAGGGGAAAGCACGCGAAGTCACAAGCCCTTCCCGGGGCATATAGAATTTTATGGGCAACTGACCAACCGGGTATGTACACATCACTCCAGGGGGTATTTAACCAGGGCCTTCCCGGGGCTCGGGGCCTTTTCCGCCAGCCGGTTCCCACCAGCCGGCTTTTTCCCAGCTGGTCTTTCCTCTATAACATCGTAATAAAGATCTGCTGAAGAACGTTGGTGTCTGTGTTATCTCGCGGGCGAGAACACGCCACCCACAGGGAGGCAGAGGAAGGAAGGAACCTGGGTGGGAAAGGGGAGGGGATGACAAAAGGGGGACAGGGCCAGGAATGGAAAGACGCAGGAGAGAAATTCAGAGGGCCTGGAGCATGAATGGAAATAAGGAGCAGTGGAGGGTGGGGAACAAGCAACAGAACCAGTAGGAAGTCCCAGATGCCAGGGAAATATGTAGAATGGATAGAAATATGCAGCTTTCAGGGTTGGAATATGGGGAATCTCTAGAAAGCACCAATGACCTGGAATGTGAGAAGCTCCCAGGACCCAATGGGGATGACATTAGTCAAAATACCCAACATCAGGGAGATAGATACTGAAGAGATAAACAGGGCTCCCAGTAGAGAGATGGGGCCACCCATCCATCTAAAAAATTTTAACCCAGAATTGTCCCTGTTTAAAGGAAATGCAGGGACAAAATGGAGCAGAGATTGAAGGATAGACCATCCAGAGACTACTTCACTGTGTGATCCCAACCCATCAGCAGACACCAAACCCAGACACTATTGCTGATGCCAAGATGAGCTTGCAGACAGGAGCCTGGTATGGTTGTCCTCTGAGAGGGTCTGCCAGCACCTCACTAAGATAGATACAGGTACTCGCAGTCAAGGGACAATGATCTGAGCCAAGAGACCTCAATGGAAGAGTTAGGGGAAGGACTGAAGGAGCTGAAGGAGATTGCAACTCTATAGGAAGAACAACAGTATCAACTAACCAGACCACTCAGAGCTCCCAGGAAATAAACCACAGATGAAAGCATATAAATCAGCCAGTCCATGACTCCCACTACATATGTAGCAGAAGGTTGCCTTATCTGACATCAGTGGGATAGGAGGATTTTGTTCCTGTTTAGGCTTGACATCCTAGAAAAAGGAGATGCTAGAGTGGTGAGGCAGCAGTGAGTATGTAGGTGGGGGAGCACCCTCATGGAGACAAATGAGAGGGGGATGGGGTGGGGGGTTTGTGAAGGGGACTGGGAAGGGGTTTTTTGAAATGTAAACCAAATGTAATTAATAAAAATACTATTTTTCATTTATTCTTATTTTATCATTTTGTTATTTTATTATTTTTAACAGTAACTTTATTCTGAATTTAAAAATTCAATGTTATCCCCTTTTCATATTATTTATTTGTATGAGTAAGAAACATGTTTCAAATATTTATTTTATAAAAGCCTGTTTTATGTATTTCTTTGAAATCAACATAACTGCCTTA
This sequence comes from Grammomys surdaster, assembly GCF_004785775.1. Classification (NCBI taxonomy): domain Eukaryota; kingdom Metazoa; phylum Chordata; class Mammalia; order Rodentia; family Muridae; genus Grammomys; species Grammomys surdaster. The sequence continues at coordinate 924,583 of NW_021620926.1, forward strand.
TCTTCTGTTAAGCCAATATTCTCAGATTTAATGAAACTTGTCAGAACATGCACTCAAGAATTTAACATTTAATAACATTATAAATTTCTTTCTGGCACTAATTCTACTTTTGATAAATTATAATAAATCAAATTTGTGTTCTTTTTCATTAATTCACATGAAGCAAATAAATTATAAGCGTGAACGGAGAACTTAAAGAAATTTTCATACTTGTGTGTCTTAATTTCAGCCGGTGGTGTTGACTCTAGCTTTTAGGTGTCACCAAAAGATTAAATACAGCATAATAAAACTGAATTTTCTCAATGATTGGCTTATCCTTAACTCTTCCACTCTGTTATCTTGGGAATTAGAAGTTCTGGAACATAAAGAATCAAATTTTTCTTTTAACATTATTATTTGTTGCACTACTATCAAAAGATGAAATTATGTAGCATCGGTTTGCCTGTTCTTGAACATGACAAACTTCTGCCTTCAGTACAATTCCCTTGTAGCTCTGTTGTATACCTATAATTTTTATAAACTTCTTATCATCTCCAGCTATTGAACCATATCCTTCATCACATTTTTCTATAATTTGTATGCTCACAGTTGTTTTACACAATCTTCCTATGATCTTTTAAAGCTGACCATGGATGACTGAGATAATTGTATGAAGGAGTTCTAAGCCAGCATATTTGACTAGCTGTCATTTAAGAGATAGCAATAGTGTAATTCCTCTCATCTCTATTATTTGAATAAATATACCATTCCTTTCTATACTGAAAAGAAAAAGAATATATGACCATAAAATCCTTCTGTTTTAGCAAAATATAGAATGGAATCTTCGTGCTATGACTAGACTAAACTATGTCTTCTTATGTGGACAAATATAAACAAAAGCTGCATTGCCCTTGCAGATGAACAGTGATCATAGTTTCTAAGATAGGATCATAAGATGAATAGAATACTCTGAACTTAAAGTTTACAGGAAAAGTTACCTACACCTTATAAGAAGGAATGTCTTGTTTCCTCTGTTTCAGTCTTGAGATTAGTCCTTTCCTTTCAGTTGGGTGGTCCTTTAGTTGTTTCATTTCCTATTTATCTATGAAATAGCTCATTCTGGACACCTGGGGTTTTTGAACGTGCTGATTAGGAAATAAAAAGTGAACATTCAGGAGATATAAATTGGGTCTATGAAGTTTGAGTCACAATTTGACTCTACCTTCATAGCAGGCAACTTTATTGCTTGTTGATAAGCAGTTCAGCTGGATTTGAGTTAAGCAATATGTATACAAGTTCTTATTCGAGAATACCTTGTCTCCAAGAACCCAAACTATGCTACTAAAACGTAAAAAGAACTCTTCATTACAGCTGTAGATTAGAATCATACATTAAAACAATGCTTCTATAAATATGAATGTAGATTTACTTTGGTTGATTATATTTATTGTATATCAGCAAAACTTTTGTGTGTGTGGTTTTGTTCTCAGTCAAGCATTTACTGAAAAGACATTGAGAGTAAAGCATTGTGTTATTAACATTTCTGAGTGCTACTAATGTTTACTATAGTGTATATATCTGAAAGATGTCGAAGTTCATAATTAGCATAGAAGTAGCATAGTAAAATAATATCATCTGTATGAAGAAAATGCATCTCATTAAATCAACAGAAAGAGATTAAGTTTGTATTTTCATCTTTGAATACAAATAGATCTCAATCTTGAACCAGGGCTATGTCTGTTCTTGGCTACATACAGGTCATGTGTGCAGTGATGTTTACAGCTAACTGCCAGCAATATCTGTTTTGATATATTGCATACTACTAAAATGCTTGAACCATCATTTTGAATATAGTTTCTGTAGTTGTACAGAAAGACTATGTAGATTAGTTAGAACTGGAACTGAGGTGTAACTTGTACTAATAAATTCTCTCTTGGCTATCATTGATCCATATCACAGGCACTGACATAAAAAAAATACAACCATTTCACTCTTCCACCCTTCAGCAATATGGTCATTTGGAATAGATAATCAATTCATTCACTTAGTAATAAATGCTGACATATTTTCATTAAAATATCATAAGTCAGAATTCAAAGTCTCTATTTGGGAAACAAGGATGGGCTAGCTACTTCAAGGAAAATGGAGATGATATAATCCATAATGAGTCACTTACTGATGTAAATGCAGTAACATTGAAACTAGCAACAGATGAAAAGTAGCATAGTAAAATAGTGTTATCTGTATGTACAAGTCATTCAAATTATGTTAAGTTCAATATCATTCTTTGTTGGACAGCAGCTTTTTATTTAAATTGAATCACCCTTTCCTGAAGGGGGTTGGGGGAATTATAAGTTTGAGAAAGCTCTGAAAAGGTACAAGATTCCTAAAGCAGGTAAAACTTATTATATTTATGAAGCCCTTCCCTTAAGTTTTATAAGTAGTAAAGAACTCTTTAGTAGAGGAAATGCTGGTGGGACAACATATTAAATGGACCAAGAACACCATTATGGAGTGTTTCTGAGTAATCCTTGCTGGGTAAATTTTCCACTTACTCACCTGTATCTCTCAAGTTCCTGGAAGGAAGTCCACTTCATCAACCTAGACAGGGGTAGAAATATTAATTTTGTCTGTCATTTCCCTGTTACTTGGGGTGAACAGAGATTTTTTCCATGTCTCTCAAGGAAAACTCACACAATAGAAACTTAAAATCAGACCCTGATGCCTATTTCTAAAAGGAAAGGCTCATGGTCAATAATCTTGTTTTCTTGATTTTCAGGATGGTAGCAACTCTCATTCTCTGGTTACGAACAGTATAATGATAAACCGATTTTCTGTCTCTGTTTTTTCCTAATGAGGAACAATATAATTATTTATCAATTGTACCTCTTAGCTGCCTTCTGATCTAGCCAGGCATTTTTGATTAGATAATAGATTTATTTTTTAAATTGTCCAGGATATCCTGAAAGCAGTCTTCCCTTTTTCTAGGTTCTCCAAAAAGAAAGAGCTGTTACAAATTGAGAGCCAAGCTAAATTTTAGACAAGGCTAAAATTTAAAATACTTAAAATCAACACTATTTTGAGAGAAGAAAATGCCTTACACAGAAAACACAGAGAGAAAAATCAAACTTTCTCCACATCAAATTATTTAATTTGATAAAAATGTCAGCATCAAGAAACAATCAAACAATACAAAGTTCAAGAACTATAATATCGTCAGACACTTTTAACTGCTCTGTTAGGTTTAGACATTTTTTCATCAAAAACTTCTCTAAGAATAAAACATTAATTTCATATTCCTTCTCACACAAAGATATGATGTAGTAGTTTTCCATGACTGCTTTAACAAAACACCATAGGCTGAGAAATACACAGTATCATGGCTCTAGATACTGTCAAGATTCATTCTCCCTGAAGACTATGAGGAAATATCTCCTGTTCAAAGGCTCTAGGGGTTAGTGCAGGATCTGAGGGTACATCTCTTACATGACTCTCTTCTGCCTAGGTTCTATGATGTCCTGAGTGCTGTGAGGATATTGCTATTATAAGCATAATCCTTACCTATGTTTTGGAGTTAATTCTTTATGTTTGGTACTCTGGTCATATTTTTTCACCCCACATAATATTCTACAAAAGTGTTGGTGTCCAAATCTCTCTGTCTTATAAGGATATCCTTCATATTGGATCACAAGCCTATTTCCAATTAAATTCTTACTATGATGTTAGTATTTTAAAATTTGATAGGTAATATAGTGAACCTATAATAAATTACATGTTAACGTGGATATTATATACACATGTATAGTATATGCTTTAATGAATGCTGTATTGCAGTGAATATTTGCTAAATCATAATCTGGCAACTCAAAAAAGCAAGTCATTCTATATTAATATGAGCACTTAAAACCCCCAAATCCTCAAACTCAGGTTTGGATCCCATACTAAGGTCTTCATCTCTCCTGTACTTCCCATCCCTCAACAAAATGGACTCTAGTGAATTTTCATTGCAATGAAGAAAGTTCATCATCATTTGCTTTAAAGTCTATTTGGCTTATTATATACTATTCATATTCTCTGGCTCTAAAATAATAATTTCTTTTTGTTTCTCTTTGGTTTTCTTCTTTGAAGACTTTCCAGCTGTGGAGAGTGTTGTGGGTTAACAAGAGAAAGTCAAAATTAAAGGAAGCTAGTGGTTTGGCAACTTAAAACCATTTAGAAGTAGCACTGCTGAAACGTCTTTCCACTGCCGTGCTCTGACTTGTTTTGATATCCTTTATTATCTCAGGAGAAGCCAGCAGATAATCATCTAGTATATCTATCTATTATAGGAAACACAGGGAATACATGCTTGTATTTCAGGGTGCTGTTTGCTGAGAAAGAGGTAATTAAAGCACAAATTCAGCTCATACTGCAGATAGCCAGTTATAGGAACAAGAGGAACAGGAGAACAGTGTTCTTATTTCTTTATCCACATAAAGAAGACTTAGTTTCCATGACAATTGTGAGTTCATGTCCAAAGTAATGGACTGTTAAACCAGAATCCTACTTTTATTCAAACCTTTCATTGAACATTCTTAAATGTCCCCATTAAAGACATGATAATATGTTTTGGAGTAAATCTTGGTTAAAATAAAGGAATGTCCAAATTATCAGCTTTCATGTTGAGTGTCATGAATAAATAATAATAGTGATTAAAGCCACATTAACACATGGGAAAACTGAAAGTCTATGCCTCATTTCTTTTCCTGTTAAAGTAAATTCTTCTACTTGGTATATTTAGAAATTTTTATTTTCATAACATTGATGAATATTTATTATTTCTGAGGTATACTGATGTACTTGGATAGATAGATGATGGATAGATAGATAGACAGATAGATAGATTGACTTAATGATTGATGAATAATGGATGAAAGATAGATATCTAAAATCATGGACTATTTCCTGTGTCTCTTTGGAAGAATTTGATTTTTCTTCTGATTGTTGTTTCCTACAATGTTTCTCATGCAGTTTTATTGTTTGAAAAACTTTTGCAGTGGACACTCAATATATTTACCCTTGAAGGGGAACTCAACAAAACAAAGTTACAATTACACAGGAGTCAAATTTGGGGAACCAATGAGTCTTTATTGTGATTACTATCAGGATTATGGGTAAGAAGTTACAGGACTAGGGATGAATCTAGAAAACAAATGCATACCTGAAAAATACCCCCAACCCAGAAGACAACTGGAAAGCTGAATCCCTGGACACCTCTGCAGGTTAACAGCAATTTAATGGCTCCTAGAAACAGCCTTTCCCCTGTTTGAGTCTCCTCCCTAGCAATTGTTTACTACTTTTGTGTATCACTGGTGAGGGTCATCCAGGAATCTTCCAAGTTTCAATTTTCCTAGCCATGTTCCCTCTGTTTACCTCCTGTATCCCATGAGCCTCTTTCCTGGAGAAAATGTTACGATGGAAAAGAAATCATGTTACAGTATGTTTACTGTTTCATCTGCTGATTCTCTTAGGCATTGTGTGTTGACTGCTCTGTGTTCCTTCTGACAGTGCCACACTATGCACCATGGAATCTGTTTATTTGGTTGACTCCATATCTATCTTATTATAAAGAAGAAACTCAGTCAGGTATAGAAAAGTTAGTTTTCCTCCACTTCTTATAACTGGTTCAAAATTACAAACACAGCCTGAGTGATTCTCATTGGATTTAAGCTAAGCTGTGGGGAGGCAAAACCTATAAAACCATCAACAGATAAAATTATTTTCCTTTTAGTCTCTGGTCAGGTTAATACAAAATATCTGCTAGTCTCATTCAGATTCCAAATTTCTATAGACTTCTTTACCCCAAGTAGAGCCACTGAACAGGAATCTAGCCCAGCTCTCCACTCATTATAACAGCTGATACTTTCATCATTTGGAAGAAAGAAAATGAAGCAAAATTAATCCCTGGTATTTTGTGATAGTGTGACTTGAAATTTCTACCATATTCTAATGCTGAATTGATACTGTTTTCTAGAAGTACAGTTTACTCCTCAAACCATACTCCTACTCACTGGTCTACTATTATTTTCTCAGTCTCAATTCCTCCTGATGTTTTACTTTATTGCAAACATCTTCCTGTGTTGTGCCTTGTGTCCATCATTATCATCATTATTGGTGTGTTCTGACTATGTGGACACTTAAATTTAACATGTGACATTTCATTAGAGATGCATTTCCTCCAATTAGACCTTAACGATACACCCTAAATACAGCTATCCTGAGATGCACTCTTCTTATTATTTCCCAACTAGCAATCTACATCAGGCACCAGTACCCTAGCAGGACTCAGGAACAGGCAAATTCTACATTCTTTCACTGCCCATTCAATTAGCTCATTCCTCTTCATTTTATCATGATGTTTTGCAGGATAATGCACAGTCTCAGGTAATCTGATGGAGGTGTGTGTCTGTGTGTGCACATATATCTGCCTGTGACAATGTGTGCAAGCCTAATAATTTTTAAAGAACCCATCCAAGAGGGATTAAGTATTCTGCTTAAGTCGCTTTAGCTCCATGAATTTGTTTTCATTGCATCTGCACTTGAACAGTTTAAGTTTCTTCTGTAATTTTTAAATTAAATTATATTTTATTGGTTTTCAACCATGGTATCTTCCTCTGTTTGTTTACATTATTAATGTCAGCCTTCAAAGAGATCTGGGGATATTAATTGTAGTTAATTATGCAGATTTGGCCACCCATGCAATTGTTTATTTCCTCAAATATATGACTTTGCTACTGTAAAAAGGGTAGCCAAACTCTTCTGATCCAAGATTAAAGGATTGCATAGCATCTAGCATCTTGTGGGGTAAGCACAGTGGATCAAAGGAATCTTCAAGATGTGTTATAGCTCATTTCTAATTACAGAACCAACAGTTTGCAATGTGGATTCTACCTCTCTTGGTAGTTGAACTGTTAAACAATACGGCACCACTGTGCTTCTGCCTAAGAGTTCATTCTCAGTAAAGGGAATGAATGAGCCTTCCATTCCTGAAAGCATAAGACATTTGTCTCAAATGTAGTTACTAAAACGTGTGATGTATATACTTGTTCACAATCTAGTGCTTAATACAATCTGTATTCTCTTTTTGTAAAAATTTCATGCCTATACATGCAACATTGTCATATGTGTCTGAACTTTTCTATTTTTATCCAGTTGTAACTCATCAAATCGATCACACAACATTCTTCTCTCTCCTCTAGCCCTGCTGTTTCCTTACTATCTCTCCAGAATACATCTGTTCACACCCTCTGTCCACCAATGTCATTTACTGTATTGACATAACAATAAATGAGGCCTCCTAAGGAACATCTCTGGACCTCCCTTCTTAAATCTTACCCATATGTTTTCAGCTATTTTTGTTTGTTTTTCAATTTTGGGAGCAGGATCTTGCTCTGGATTCATCATGGCTTAAAATTTACAGAAATCCCCTTGCCTCAATGAGCTTAGTGCTGAAATGGGCATGGTAGTTTTGTTTTGACTTTGCTTTGTCTGTTTTACTTTGCTGTTGCTAAGGGATTAACCCAGGGCCTTCTGCATTCTGATCTCAGATCATATATTGCCCTTAATCTTATGCTTTAGGTGTTCATTTTTTCCAAGTATATAGTTTTCTTCAAAATACATTGTAATTTGTAATTAACTTTATTATTGCCTTCTTAAATTATATCATATATTTTTATTCTATAACAAAAGTCTCATTACAACAACTCAGTTTTTTCTGGGTCCTCTGATATCATAAGGGAAGCCTTGTTTACAACTGAGAGATAACAAGGTTAAGCTAAGAGGTGAAGGAATTTCCCCTTTTGAGTGACATTCAAGCATCCTCCCTTGGGCCCTCTAGGGGACATAACAAAAAGAAGGAGGGATCAGATGGAGGCAAAGCCAGTGAGAGAAGGCTGTGAGACAGAACAAAAATCAGCAGAGGGATCAGGGTGGGACACAGCTCTAGGATGTTCCAGAGACATGGATCTGGGAGGTTTCAGGGAGTCTATGATGGTGAGCTGAGACTTCTGGCAGTGGGGGGGATGTCTGTTTATTGATCCCATTCCCCTAACTAGGTTGCCTTGTTTGGCCTCAATGGGAGAAGATGAGCCTAATCCTGGAGTGACTTGATGTGACAGGGTGGGTTAGCATCCAAACAGGCCTTCCCAAGGCCTAATGAGATTTCACAAAACTATTTGAGGCTATAAATGTATATAGTAAATCTAAGAAAAAGTAATGATCACATGTGACTACAACTTGATACAAACTATTCACCTATTCATTGATGCATTTTATATTTTTGAAACAGAATATCAACCTTTCCACAATGTCATAGTATATACAACATAATCAGTTTGTTTCAGTCATGAAAAAAGAGATAATTATTTAAAAACTGTCAAATGACACTTCTATTTAACTTGGTGGATCTCTTTAAACTGGTGATCTATGGTTTCAAAAGAAATGAAGTTTTACATCTTAAACAAAAATAAATATTTTTGAAACAAACAATAGGAGACAACCTTTGACAAGAAACATAGCAATGGATTCTTAGATGGACACGAGACCACTGTAAGCAGAGCAAAACCAGACAGAGAGATGACTTAGAAGTCATTCCTCTTTGTGAAGCCACGGTCAAGATTTACAGAATTAAATTACAAAGAAAGGAATGCAAACACAACTACTATTATGTATTTGTTTTGAGGTTATCTGCAAATCGTATTTTAAAAATTCTATAAACTGTCAATCAAAATGAAAGTAACTCAACTTCAACAAAGGCCAAAGGGTAAAGCCAAACAGCTTCACACTAGTGTAATGAAAAGTTGAATCATAACACAGATGATCAACACATGTCCCTTGATAAACCAAGTCAATGAGCAGGTTATAGAATCCCTATTTTGTTGTATTGAGAGTCTAAGATGAGTGATCTCAATTTGATTATTGAGATCCCATCAAATTAAATCTCATCAGTATCCTGTGAATTACATGCCAACATGTCACTGGTTGAAATAGAAATCTTCCACAAGTGTCACATTTTAGATAGGTGTTAAAGAGTATTTCACAGAGTAGAAGCCATATATACAGGGATGGGCTCCCAGTCACTGCTTTAAAAGAATACTGAACATCAGAAGCCATTCAATAGTTTATCAAGGTAGAATTGAAGACAAGCATGATGATAGTATGTTGATACTTTGTTTATAAATGAATTAAGCAATATACTTTCTTTACCCTTTATCCTAAATCTGTGTACATAATTAAAATTGTTTTCTACAATAAATACCAAGACATGGTAAGAAATACAAATAAGAGAAGTATAGAGGAGGCTCGTCATCTATTGTACTTGGAGAAGACATAAGTTCAAATTCCAGCACTCATATCAGACAGCTCAGAACTGCTATAACTTCAACACCAGGGAGTACTCAGCCATCCGGTTCCTGTGGGAACAAGAATTCATGAGCACATGCCAGCACATAGAGGCATACACATAATAAAAAGCAAAAAATTCAATCTTGAAAAAATATCAAAGCATACAAAAATTGCAAAAAAATTGAAAAGCAAAGCACTATTTAAATTCACCTATTAAAATTCCCACATTAAAGTAACTTTAAAAAGGCAGATGACTACCAGCTCCAGTCCAGTGATTTTAACATTCTGGAATTCATATATTCAATAATCTAGACTATTGTTATAGTAATTGGCCTTATATATAGTTTCCTTCTATTTTTCTTTATTTCTTACTTTTTCTTCTATTTTACTGTTCTTCCTTTCTTCTTCTCCTTTTATTCCTTCTCCTCTTTTTAATTTTTTTTTTAGACAGTGTCTCTTTTTTTAGCATTGGATGTCCTGGAATGTGCTATTTATATGGAGATGGCTTTGTCTTTATAGATTTTCTTCCATCTGCTTCCTAATTGTTAAGATTAAAGCATGTGTCTCCAATCCAATCTGTAATTATAGTTATGTAGTTATAGTTATATCCTTATAAACACTTTATAGTGCTCCTTCATTTCTCCATCACAAATGTAAAATAGAATTGTTATTTTCTGCATTGTGGAATTATTTCCCTATCACATTTACTAAAACATACATGTTAGACTGTCTCACAATTACACTTTCTTATACTCTCATCTTCCTGCGTTCATTATTGTGTATGTTTAGCATCATTCAGAGGCAATTATTAACATGCAACTATATAGTATATGATCACATGCTACAAGCTACAATGTCATCTTCTTTGAGAAGGCAAAGCCTGTCTCCAGTTTAAAAATCTTCCTTTGACTGAGCCTTTCTTGGAAACTGGTCAAACACTTGCAGAATGTGAGATGGCACATACAATAGAGCTCTGTCACATAAGTATGACTCAGGGGTTGATAATCTCTGGAAACTATTCTGGATACTTGTGTTCTCATTGGGATCAGAGTTATTTTTATAATTTCCTACAGGAAAAATTCAGGACAGGACAAGGTTCAAAAGGAAGGCCAGGAAGAAAAGACACAGAGGTTATTTTTTATATTAATTCCTGCAAAATTGTCTCCCTGGCACCATGCTATTTTAAGAACCAGATTGTTATTCTTGAAAATTAGATTGTATTAAATTAAAGAATATAATACAGAAACGATTTTGCCATATGGTAAAGTTATTTCACAGAAATATTTTCAGCTGTACAGTTAAGAAAATAAACATTATAAGTTAAGGATCTGCATTTGAAGCACAATTATTCCATTGAGAGAAATAATTAGAGAGGAATGCATACCCTTCTTAATTGTAAACAATATTCTAAGTAATGAATGCTTTGCATCTTTAAGGACTTTCTAAGCACAAGACAGTCAAGTTATAGGTAGATAAATAGTTTTTAAGGTGGTCTGCAAATGAGACCTCTCAAAAGGTACTTGACAAAGCTAGAATGACTAGATAATGCTTTTAAATTCTAATGGGATAATCTGACAATAATAACTCACATTTAAAACTTGATTTAGGACTAATAGCGAACAGATGTTTGTGAAATTCTTCATTATACTATGCTCCATTGTCAATTCTTTTTACTCCTTAGAAAATGATACAGACTCAAAGTGGGAAAGGACACACTGTTCCAAACAACAATACGAATGGAAGTCAAGCTCTGTGTCATTTCCTCAATTTTCGTGAATTCATCTTTATCTTTGTAGTCTAGCTCATTTCCTTTCCAAAATTAGAACAAAATTCAAAAGTTATTTATAGTTTTATTCAGCTAAAATTACATCAAAAGAAAGGTCAATTACCTGTGATGCCTCATGCTTTCTTTTGACTCTAAGTTTCAGTCATGACCTTTCTCATAGTGGGGATTACAGTATATTTATTATTATCTCTCTCTAAAGAGAAGCTTAGTATGTGAGTAAGAAGGGATATATTGGGATACTTTAAATGAATCTGAGTACCCAGTAAGCATGGCCCCGAAACTGAGAGAACATTAAATGAGAAAGAACATAAGTATTTCAGAAAAAGCTCATCTTGTCTTCAGGGGATTATTTAGTTATACCAAATAAATAATAGTAAAACAAATAGCATATTAATTATAATTTGTGACTCAATGTTTAACTGCATTTCCCAGGCACATTGTGGAAAGACATAACTTTGAAATATAGCCTACAGACATGCAATTGGTGGATAAGTAGATAAAATATTGGAATAAGAGTGATGATAATAATCAGAAATTGTAAACTTTGAAAAGGTGAGTTATTTGAAGTTAAAATAAAACTCGCCCAATTTTACTTTATTAAGCTCAAGATAATAGAAGAATTTTACTGAACTATCACATAGGATATTAGAAACAACTCTATAATTCTTTGAATTTGAATGCCAAGGAGCATATGTAAACACTTGAAAACTGATGTAGTCTGACTCTCTGTGAATGCCAGTTGGGGTGGAAAAGAGATGAGTGTAGGACTAGTTAAGACTTTAAGTGACAGATCAGGAATGAACCCATGACATACTGTAGAGCTGTAATAGACAAATAAGTTCAGTGGAAAAAATACAAATGCATAAATAAATAAGTAAATAAATAAATATTAAAAACCCACTGACATATATAAGCAAGAATCATTCAAGAGCATCTATTGATCTTGAAGCAGATTGAAGACTACCAGTTTGAGGAGGGGTCTCTCTTGAATTTTAATGTTGTGATAGAATAGATGGAAACTGAAGGGGGAATGTGTTTAGCAGAGTAATTTCAAAAGAAGTAAATAAGTAATATTAGATACTTTGAAAAAAATAAAATGTCATTATGAAGAGAAGGTATAACCAAGGGAGGGTGGGTGTTTTTAAAAATATTTCTTTGGCATGAAGGACACTAGACTGTCTTTCTAAAGTGTGATATCATACGTACTGATCACTGAATGAAGCCCTGAGGAGAAATACATGCTAGAAGATGCTTTACCCTAATAGCCTACAATCTGCTTAAACACTAGACCCATTAGCAACAAAAGCAGTTACATTCTTCTCTATGGGATTTCATTATTTTAGAGCAGAAGCTTGAAGAATTTCAGGACTCCCAGACAGATTTAGTCACAGATTGTTAAGTGTCCCCTGTATGCCCCTAAAAAGGAACCATTTATAAATTACTGCCTGTATTTTGTGTCCATTTATCCCTCAACTAATGATTTATTAGCCATCAAAAGCTGCTTGTACCTCCCATTTTCTCTCAGGGTATGACAAAGGGTGCATAATGCCCTTGTATACCACTGTGGCACTGGTTTGTATTCTCCTGAGATCTTTCTAGTGCAGACTAATAAATTTATGTTCTACGACACATTTTTTCAGTCTATTCACTTCCAGTTCATTTCAGATAGCTTTTGAAGAAGAAGGGAAATATTTTCATGTAACTTCTTGTCTTCATGTCTTCAGTGTAGAGACACAGGCAACTTCTTGACAGAAAGAAGAAGAAACTCACCTTCACCACAGAGAGGGAACTTATGGGGCAAAGGAAAAATGAATAAATAACCATGCATTAGATGGTTTTTTTCCTTTATAAAAGCTTTCTACATAAACATTCAAAAAACACCCACAAATATAAATCTAAAAATTATTCTTTTAATTCTTGTTACAACAAAGTTGAATTGTAAATTAAGTTGTGGGCTCAATCTTTCGGCCTTATACTGGGCACTACATGTTTTGTTTGTTTGTTTGTTTGTTTGTTTGTTTGTTTTGGTTTTTGAATAATAGCCTTGAACTCAAGAGATCACCTACCTCTGCCTCCAGAGTACTAGGATTAAAGGCATGTACTACCACACCAGAATACCACCAAGAATTTATATGTATATACACATATATGTCTGTATATATACATATTTGTACTTTTGTATTTATCATATGTGTAAATATATATAATTTATTTTTAGTTTATATTCATTGGTGTTTTGCCTGCATGTACTTCTGTCTGTAGGTGTCACAGGCCTGGAACTGGAGTTACAGTCAGGTATATTACAACGCCCACACCTGGTGCACACAAAGGTCAGAAGAGTGTTTTAATCTAGAACTAAAGTTAGAGATGACTGTGAGCCATGTGTCCTGGGAACTGAACCCAGATCCTGTGTAAGAGCAGCTCATCCTCTTGACCTCTGAGCCATCTCTCCATCCCTCTTTAACTAGAATGATCATATTCTACTGTGGTTCTTGTATAATGTTTTGTTTAATGTAGGGACATTCTGTAACCACAACTGAGGAACAGCCAGCCTTTTATGGAAAATGTGACATACTCTAATTTGACATGAATATAGACAACATTTATTTACAGATTGCATAAATATATCATGACTGGAAAATATCTTGATATTGGCATCTGAAACAAAAACTTTAAAATATCAAATTGGTCTTAAGTATTTCATGTAATAAAATGTTTATAGAAAAAAGAAAAAAAGCTTTCTAAACTTCTTCCAGCATCACACAACTAGGAACACAATTACTCACCACTACTTGCTCACTTTAATCTAACCTGGCAACATGTGGGACACATGTTGGGCTGCCTCCCCCTCCTCGATTAGAGCTCCAGTTTAGATGTTCCTTAGTAACTTCACTTTCTGCTTATCATGTCAATGGGTTCAAATGTGTTTTTCCACCATATTTCTGCATCTTCTGTTTCTAAACACTGTCTTGGCCCTTTAGTTTGAATTATATATTAGCCATCTTTGATTATGTCTTCGATAGTTAATAAAAACAAAATGCATGGCAGTTTATAGCAGACCACAACAGTTAATTTCTACTAAGTAAGAGAAAATGAGGAAAGGTTGAAGTGATGGAAAAGGATATGACGAGTTTTCTTGATGAAATGGGACAATGAACAGTAGTCAAATTGATGAAGAGTCTTTTCCCTTTCTTTAGACTTTTATCATTTTTCATTTTTAGAACGATAACATAATATGCTACTGTGTACTATTGCTTAGTAACAGTGTATATTAAGTGCTATTGCTTAATAACAATGTATATTAAGTACAGGTATAAAAGTCAGATCACTGGTGTTAACTGTAACAGACTTTAACTTAAGTATAAAGGAAGCCTTCTAATTTTACTGACTCGAGGAGAAGCAAATTTAAAAAGAGGCAATGGTATAGCATATTGATGTATGGTATCCATTTAGGATACAAAGGCAGAGCAGAAACAGAGAAAGAACATGTAAGAAAACATCAAATATTTAATCAAATCCTACCACTATCGATCTACCATACTGAACTAAGAATAAAATTATTAAATTTGTGTGAATATTATCTGTACATTTAGTAACTCAGTAATTGATAATACTGCCTTTTTAAATATGTTTATAGAAAGAAGACCTAGGAAATTTTCTATTGTAATAGAAAAAGAAATGGTGGCTCACAGTAAAATGACTGATTAAACTTTTCAGAATAGGTTACTATCTTCATTAATCTCACTGTAGGATACAATTATGTGCAGATAGTTTATTACCTAGTTGATGTTTGAGATGAATGCATTTGTACTTTAAGCAAATAACTGTAGATACTTTGGCACATGGTGAGACTATCTCTTAAACGATAAAAGTTTTGGTAGAAATGTGATAAATTCTAAAACCTTTGTCTATTTTGTTTGGTTATTTTCATATTGTATCAGAAAAAGGATGTTATCTACATTCATTTTATTTATAATCAATAAAATATTCTTATGAACACTGGTCTTAACTATTTAATGAAGAATTTATGTTGCAAGAAAAATAAAGTACAAATTATGCTCAAAGATCTTACAGCACCATATTGTAGAATTACTGGCTCGCATTTATATAATCTCTCATCTTGCTCACGATCACCCTTCAAACAATATATTTTAGCATAAATGTATGCATCGCAAGAGCAAAAATCTTTACCTGTGTTACCTATACCAGAAATCTCAGGATCTTTAACAATGCATAGACTATGAGATGCTAAATGAAACCTAGTCAATAAATTAATAGTTACTTTATTGATATTGATAGTTAATGAGTTAATACACATCTAAAGCAAAGTGTGGACTAGATGAATATCACTGTGCTGGTTAGATTCTTGTCACCTTGACATTTAAAGTTTTATATGAGAAAAGGGACTGTTGGTTAGAAAAATGCCTCCTTAAGATTGGCCTGTACACTTGTCTGTGAGGAATTTTCTTGTCTTATGATTGACAAGAAGGGCATATAACATTAGAGGTTGTGTCAATCTTAGATCAGTGGTTCTGGGTTGCATAAAGAGAATAATCTGTAGGAGACACAAAGAACAAGTCAGAAAACTGTGTTCCTCTGTGGTCTCTACGACACACCCTGCCTGGAGGTGCCTGCCTTGTTTGAGTTTCAGGCTCAGCTTTCCTTAGTGATCAACTGTGACTAGGATGTGTAAGCCAAAAGAGTACTTTCCTTTCAAAATTATTTTGGTCACAGTGTTTATTATATCAATAGGAAGCAAACTAAAACAGTTATTACATAAAATTTTAAATTATGCTCAGTGTATCATGCTTACTTTGTTTTTGTTAATTTTTTCACTCTTTGGACAGTTAAATCAGGAAGGCACAGAGATTGTATATATGTTTAAGAGGTTATAAAGATATTACTCAAATTCTACTAAATATATCAATGTTCCTCTAGGTAGCATTATCTATTTGACCAAAACTCCAGGGGAAAATAAAGCAGATATTTTTCAATCCTACAAGTGAAAATTAATCTGTTTAAAAACAATTAACAACAAGAAAATAAGGTAATCACCTTAGTGTTATTGTCCTTCCAGGATCCCAGTGCATTTGATTGGAGAGGACTATCTTACAAACTGTGGAAGATCACACATTTAATTTACCAGGGAAAAATCTAGATGCTCAAGAATATGAGTTACTCTTGCTCTGTAGTACAGCTTGAGGTCAGGGATGACCTCAAGCTGTACTACAGAGCAATAGTGATAAAAACTACCTGGTATTGGTACAGAGACAGGCAGGAAGATCAATGGAATAGAATTGAAGACCCAGAAATGAACCCACACTCCTATGGTCACTTGATCTTTGACAAAGGAGCTAAAACTGTCCAGTGGAAAAAGGACAGCATTTTCAACAAATGGTGCTGGTTCACCTGGAGGACAACATGTAGAAGAATGAAAATTGATCCATTCTTATCCCCTTGTACAAAGCTCAAGTCTAAGTGGATAAAGGACCTCCACATAAAACCAGATACACTGAAACTAATAGAAGAGGAGGTGGGGAAAAGCCTCGAATACTTGGGCACAGGGGAAAAGTTCCTGAACAGAACTCCAATGGCATATGCTCTAAGATCGAGAATTGACAAATGGGACTTCATAAAATTGCAAAGTTTCTGTAAGGCAAAGGACACTGTCAATAGGACAAAACGACAACCAACAAATTGGGAAAAGATCTTTACCAATCCTTCATCTGATAGAGGGCTAATATCCAATATATACAAAGAACTCAAGAAATTAGACTCCAGACAACCAAATTACCCTATTAAAAAATGGGGTATAGAGCTTAACAAAGAATTTTCAACGGAAGAAACTCGAATGGCCGAGAAGCATCTAAAGAAATGTTCAGCATCCTTAGTCATCAGGGAAATGCAAATCAAAACAACCCTGAGATTCCATCTCACACCAGTCAGAATGGCTAAGATTAAAAACTCAGGTGATAGTAGATGCTGGCGAGGGTATGGAGAAAGAGGAACACTCCTCCATTGTTGGTGGGACTGCAAGATGGTGCAACCACTTTGGAAATCAGTCTGGCGGTTCCTCAGAAAATTGGACATAGCATTACCCGAGGATCCAGCTATACCACTCCTAGGCATATACCCAGAAGATGCTCGAACATATAACAAGAACATATGCTCAACTATGTTCATAGCAGCCTTATTTATAATAGCCAGGAGCTGGAAAGAACCCAGATGTCCTTCAACTGAGGAATGGATTCAAAAAATGTGGTATATTTACACAATGGAGTATTACTCAGCTATTAAAAACAATGAATTCGAGAGGTTCCTAGGTAAATGGATGGAACTAGAAATTATCATCCTGAGTGAGGTAAGCCAATCACAAAAGAACACACATGGTATTCACTCACTGATTATTGGATATTAGCCTAGAACCTTGAAATGCCCAAGATGCAACTCACAGGCCACATGAAGCCCATAAAGAAGGAAGACCAAGTGAGGGTGATTCGGTCCTTCTTAGAAGGAGCAACAAAATACTCAAGGGGGCAAATATGGAGACAAAGTGAGGGACAGAAACTGAAGGAGGGGCCGTCTCAAGACCACTCCACCTGAGTATCTATCCCATGTGCAATCACCAAAGGTAGATGCTGATGTGGAAGACAGGAAGTGCATGCTGATAAGAGCCTGATATGGATATCTCCTCAGAGGCCTTCAAGAGTCAGACATATTCAGAGGCAGATGCTCACAACTAGCCATTGAACTGATCATGGGGTTCTCAATAGAAGAGTTAGAGTGAAGACTGAAGGAGCTGAAAGGATTTACGGCAGCATGAGGAGAGCAACAATACCAACCAACCACAGCTCCCAGGGTCTAAACCACCAGCCTGGGAGCACTTAGGGGGGGATCCAGGGCTTCAGCTGAATATGTAAAAGTGGAGAGCCCTGCTGGGCATAGGTGGAAGAAGAGAACCTTGACCTCATGAAGGCTGGATGCCCCAGGGGGTGGGAATTTTGAGGGTGGGGAGGAGGGAGTGGGGGGGGTAGATAGAGGTTACATCCACAGAGAAGAAGGAGGAGGGGCGAGGGGATTGGGGGTTCCGAGGGGGTGGTGGGGGATGGGGTAAGGGGACAACATAGGAAATGTAAATAAATCATCCAATAAAAAAAAAAAAGAATATGAGTTACTCTTCTAAGTTTGGTCTTAGAAGTTTCCACTTGTGTTTCTGGTATCCTGCTTCTCTATCACTTTGTGAGTGTACTCCATAGTTAGACAAGGCAGCCTCTGATGATTTGTGGTTAGGGAAAAAGTGCCATGAGACTTCATTGAAAGGAGGCCACAAGTCCCAGAGGGCTTAATACATTCCCAATCAAATAATTTTTTTTTTGTAGCTACCAATTCTTCTTTTACAGAAGACAAAAATAATTACTTCAACCAAGTCTTTTGTCTTATGGGTCTTTAAAAAGTAGTGTATGTATGTATGTATGCATATATATATATATATATATATATATATATATATATATATATATGTGTGTGTGTGTGTGTGTGTGTATCTATATACATACATATGTATGTATCTATATCTATTTATCTATCTATCCATATATATATATATGGAGAGAGAGAGAGAGGAGAGAGAGAGAGAGAGAGAGGAATAGAAGTAGAAAGTGGATTCACAACCTTTAAAGAGAGAAGTGAGACATAAATATACAAGCCAGTAATAGAGGTGTAAATTGCCTCCTGAACCCCTGTTAACCAAATTGTTAAGACATACCATTCAGGAATTGTGAAATTCGAGGGATATATATGATTAAGAAGCTTCTAAAATAGCATCTTATGTCATGAAAAGGTGTTAAGGGCTTTTATTCAAAGGATTTTTTTCCACTGACTAAAGGGAATTTGGCCTGAGTAACACGTTTGTGACGTGAACTTTAATAAGAAGGATGAGGTTGTTTTAGCAGGAATGACTCAAAAGAGCTACGTATTAAAGTAGATGTAACGGATACCAACCGAGAATGCCTGCTTTTTCTCACATGTGTCTTCTGTTACAGTTGGCTCACATGTGTCTTCTGTTACAGTTGGCATGGATGTTGAAAAGGAGCTTGCTCCCTGACCAGGAAGAGTTGCTTTTCTTTGCCATGATCTCAACTTGCTTTTTATTATTCCTAGTCCTGATCAATTGTGATAGATTCTAGGAAGAGGCTCAAATAGCTCTTCTGGTAAAGAGAATGATCCCAGGGCTAAGCGAACACGAATGGCCACAAACCACACAGCTGTGCTGCACACAGCCCCAGAAGTACTCACTTTAGCTACCCCTTCATTTTCTCTTTGTGACTTCCTCTCTCCTTTTTTTCACTTTTATATTGGTTATTTTATTTATTTACATTTCAAATGTTATCCCCCTTCCAGTATCCCCTCCGAAAGCCCCTTATTCCCTCCCCCTAAAAACTCACATTTATTATAATATATCACATTGATATTAATTTGAGGTTACTGGTTTATATAACCCATACATGAAAAGTTCTGTGCAAGATTATATGAACTTACACTTCTGAGAAAAATGTCTTTTATGATGAAATAAATCTGATACTAATGTATTCATCTGACCTGACTAAAATGGGGATGTGTCAAGAAATATTAAACCAATCTTCTCTTCTACTCTCCCTCCACTCGATCATCTCTCTCTCCAATTTTTACTCCATCCCTTCTGTTCTCCCTTTTCTTTCCTCACCCTTTCTTTAGTTCACCTGATATTCTAAAACAAGGTACCACTACACAGGTCAGGCTGGCCTTAAGTACAGTACTTCCTGCCTCAACCTCTCAGATTCAAGGAGGGAAGGCACGTGGTATACACTTGTTTGATTTTCTCTTCATAATGTTTTCTAATGATCTTATAGAATCATTTAGGATCATTTAGTGTTTATAGAATGAATTTAGCATATGTTCTAGAAACACGGAGGTGTGGGGCTTTTACAGTAGTCATGGGTCTCTTTTCCCAAATTCAACCAAGTTGCAGTAGCCACAATTGGTTGTCACAAACACAATGTTTCAAGTATTCCACTCAGGAATGAAATCACAGCTCTGATAAAGTGAGTGGTTTTAATCCCTGGAGGCTCTTTAAACTCCAATGACCTTAAAAATCTCAAAAGTAAGTCAATCATGAATTTTCACATAAAAAATAACTTAAAAAATCTCAATGTCTATGCCCTTATCTTGAAAACTATAAAGCCAGTGAAGAGCACAAGAGTCGGCCACCAGCTTTGATTTTATTCCTGTAAACTCCTGCCCTGTGCATCTTGGAGAGATAACTGTAGGCCTGAAGAATGCTTCATATTTAGAATACTCTAACAGAGGCCAAGTTTCTGTTCCAACAGTCTAATTGATTGTTACAAAATGGTGAGAAGGTACATGCTCTTGAGTCCTAGGGTGTGAACAAAGGTCTTGCCCATACCTTTTCAGTCCTAGTTGCTAATAATCTCTTTGAAGTTAAGTCTCCATGAAAGAGCAATGCAAAAATCCTTTTTATAACTGGAAATACATCAGACATGCTTCTAAGCAACTCCCCAGTCAAATTCCAGTAAATCTCATATTATTTGGCTCACTTTCCTTAAACCTGCTGTGATTTAATTCTGTTTCAAATCCTATCCAAATTATCACTCTTGAAATTTTTTTGCTTAACAAATACTTTTTTTGTAAGCTATATTATCAGTTCTTGTCAAAACTGCATGTGTGAACCTGAAAAAAATATCATTATAAAACTAATACTCCCCACTAGTAATTCAATTACTGTGGAATTTAGTCATATGTGTGAAAAAATCATTTAGCTCCAAGAATGGGGAGGCCACTAAGGTAGGAAAACTTAGTGAGAGTTTTCATTTTGTGGTTATTTTAATTTAAAGTTCAAAACGAGTTCAGCAGATTAGAATCCCAGACTATGGATATTACCCTCCTTTTATTGTTAAGGAGAAAAATTAAGTCACTGAATTCTTTCAGGAGCCTCTCTCCTAGGTAATGTAGCTACAAGCTGTGGGCAAACTCTCGCTTCATTTATTTTATTAATAGTGAAAAATAAACCAATGATTCAGCAAACAGTATACTCCTTCCTGAGCATCCAGAGTGTTTCTGAAGCGAAGCCACAGTCAAGGGCCTTACCCCTGAATCTGGAGCTGATTTTCCAGTCAGTGACATTCATCCATTGGTCTATGCTTGATCCCTGATCTTGTTTGTTCAGTCATCCATTCATGCCAATTCATATGTATTTACACAGACTAGACATGTAGGATTCAGCCTAAAACACAAGAGGGAAACATACACATGAACGCTATGAAGGAACACTATGATTAAATCTTCATTCAAGACACCCGTTTGTAGTCATTCATTTTAAATGCGACTATATTTACTCATATGTTCTAAACATTGCTCTGGTACAAGCTCAAGAGAAATATATTTGGGTGAGAGGCTTTTATATCTGAATTCCATCTAAGATTCATACGGTAATAATAACAAAAGGAATTGGAAGATGGCCAACTATATAATATTTGGTTTCAAATTCCTGGAACCTCCAAAAACCCAGGCATGATATTTCCTATGCCTATATCCCCAGCTTGTATGAATGGCAGAGACCAGAGTTACTGGGTCTTGATGACTGCCAGCCTAGATCCAGGTTTAGTGACAGATCTTTTCTCAAGAGCATAACATGGAGTGGCAGAGGACACTGGTCATCTTCTGTTGTTATTCATGCATTCAGAGGAATATTTTTGAATCTAAACATATACATCTGCCTCCACCACACATATATAGACCCAAAATACACAACTAAATATACTTAAACATAATTCACTAACTCCATAGTGGTAAACATTCCAAAAAACATTATACTTCATTTAACTGATCCTAGGATATTTTAAAGATTCCTTTAAAGAAATTAGTTTTTCAAAAGGAGCTTTTTAACCGTTGCTGGATATAATAGGCTGATAAGCATTCTTTAAGACTATGTTTAGGAAAATATGTGGTTGAAATTGGTGAAAAGAATAATTATACACTATGGATAGGAATCCAAACACTTTGGAAATCAGTTTGAATGTTTCCCAGTGAACAAGAAACAGAATTAATCATATCACTCAGCTATACCACTTCTAGGCATATAACCAAAGGACATGATCTCTTACTGCAGAGATATTTGTATACCCCTTATCATTGACTGATTTACTCATAAGAGCTAGGGATTGAAATCAACCTAGATGGATACCAACTAACTAATGGATAGTGAAAATATATGCACAGTAAATTTTTATTCAGCTGTAAAGAAAAGTGAAATTACAGAATTTGCATCATGAAGTTATAGAGGCACAGCATAATAGATGTACGTGAGAAATTTAGTTAAAATCAGTTAAATATTTTATAGAAAGTAATGCCAGAGCAATAACTATGAATGGATCAAAGTAGAAAATGTAGACATTTTAGTGTTGGAAAAGCATCTCTGATGATCTGTCATATGCCATTGACCTGGCTGTGTATATCATTCTAGAGTGTATCTAAGGAAGACATCTCATGGAATTATGACTCCTGTTAAGCATTTAATAAACTCATAGGCTAGCCCACTCTCCAAGAAGGCACTCTGTATTAGAAATATATGCACTATTTGAAAAGTACATTTTGCTGCAATACTGGGATCTATATAGATCAAATGGTTATGGATTAGATTCTATACAGTGTTTCCTTTAAGACCTGTGTCTTATCAATGTAAATACCTCAGAAAACTGCATGCCTAAGCAGAAATCCATCATAAGACAAAAGTGCAATTTAAGGATCAGGTAAGAGTTCCAGAAAGAGAAAAGTAAGCTGTCTAATAAGGTGTTATATAAAATATGACACCCAGATGAACAATTAAAATTGAAAACAATTCCATAATGTCCAGAGTAAAACAAAAATGCATCAATAATACAAGCTTAAACTCTATTCACTTAACAATAATTACATAATGTCAGTTGTCTTTGTATGCAAACTAACACTGTGTTTACTTTTCCTACTCAGTGCATGTTTTTTTCTAAAACATAAAATATGAAGATGTATTGTCTCAAAATACAATGTCTCCTTATTCATATCCCATGAAGCTTCAAATAAGATAATTCTGAGGATTAATATACTGAAGGTTTTGCTTAATGCTCACTTTAATCTGATAATTCTCAGAATTCATTTTCTGATTTTCCACAAGAGTACCGGGATATATCCTTTGTAAATGATTCAGTTTGCTTTCTCTTATGTTTATAAACACCATGTTCAAAAGAAACTTAGGAGAGGAAGGGGTTATTTGACTTTAAGTTATTCCCAATTTTCCATAAAACCCAAGAGAGTAGCTCCAGGTAGAAGCATGGAGCAAAAGCCACAAATGAATAATGGTTGCCATCAGAATTGCTTATTCTCTTTCTGGACTCATGCAAAGATAGTTTTCTTATATCCAAGGGCCAACTGCCTAGAGGTAATATAGCACTGTGACGCGCGTGTAATCGTCTCACCAGCAAGAACGCACGCGGACACACATCAGGATCCTTCCGCAGCAAAACGTTTATTCCAAAAACAAAATGGTGGAAGACCCCAGGCCCGGAAAAAGCACTGTTTATATACCCTTAGAGCGGTGTGCTCACCTCTGATTGGCTGCTACTCATCGCCCGCCAAAACACCCTGGGATGGGCTATGACTTTTGGCGCGCTTTTACCATAGCACATGCGCAGTTTACTTGTTTACTAGGAAGAGCACCGGATGCCAGCGCCATGTTGCAATGGCGGATTTTGCCAGCACACTCCACTGCTTCCTACATAGCACAAAGTGGGCCAGCTCTCCTACACCAATAAGCAATCAAGAGAATCCTTCCAGATATGTTCAAAAATCCAATCTGATCTAGACAATTCCTCAGCTGAGGTCTCTCTTCCCAAGTGAGTCAAATTAAAGATAAAATTAATCAGGATGCTAAGGAAACCACACAAAATACTGAGCAATAGGAGTATAAAATTTTAAGCAATAGAGAAACATAATGATAACTGAGAAAAGAGTAAATATGTACTCTTTGAGACACTATGCATCCATTAATCAGTTATTTAAACACAGCAGTGTTACTAAAAAGAGCTACGAGTGCAATTACTTGCCCTTACTACATGTACACATATGAGATAATATTAGAAAGTAATGAGTATATTAATTTCATTGACTATAATAATCTTTAAAATGTGCATATGCATGCCAATAAGTCATGTTTACCACATCAAATATACACAATGAGAATAAACTTAAGATTTACACAGTAGCCCAGCTCTGTATCTCGAAGCAGAACATAGGTAAGAAGACATTTAAAGAAAAATCTTACATAAAAAAAGAAGGAAGTAAAACCAGAAATTGTATATTTCTTTCATTCACTTGAGAGTACAAAAGAAAGCAGATTAAAAAAAAATGGTGGTCAGTAAAAGTAGCTATTGATGATTAGTTCTTATTTTCATATCTGTTTGCAGAGCTAGAAGATTAGACATTCTCATGTACAAGACATTGCATAATTGAGGTAACCAATCACAGGATGGAGACATAATTAATCATCAGTGTACTTTGAACAGTTAACTATGGTGCTAATATGTAAATTCAGTAAGACATGAAAGTCATTATCAAATCTGGGTTCCATAGACAAGCACTTTAACCACCTTCTAATTTCAGCTGCTTTCCAAAATAAGAAATATTAAAGTATTGTCCACATGATTTTGGGAGCATGGGAGCTGACAACTACAAAATGTGTTTGTTGTAGTTTTGAGTGCTTTATAAGCTTTGAGTTCTTGAGATGGCTTAGCCAGTAAAGTGTATTCTGTGGGAGTGTTGAGTTGAGTTCAAATCCCATAAATCCACACAAAAAGCCATGTTAGTGTGTAGGCTCCAAGCGAGAAGATAGGACAGATGTCCAGGTCCCACCAGTCTCTCCAGGGCTGAGCAGGATGGCAAGTGTCCCCAGCCCAAAAGGGAGTCTTGTCGAAGCAGGAACTCTCTTTATTGCATCAGTCTCTTGCTTTTAAAGAGCAGATGATGAGGGGTACACAGTGGTCTGGTGGAACCTATGAGATTATTGTACATCAGCAGTTGCTGGGCAGGCAAGGGTTCAGCCATGTCATGTGGGTCGTGCTGAGTCACTCCGCAGCATAAGTGAACAGAATGGGTTGCAAAAATCAAACCAAGTTCAAGCTGTTCCCCTAGGCCCAGGATAAGGCCCAGCATTAGTGTGGTGGCCTACCTATATTCTCAGCATGAGACCAGAGGCAAAGATTTTTCCAGAATAAGCTGATTGGAAAAGAGAGTGAATTTTGAAAGCTCCAGCTAAAGACCTTCCCTCTAAACAGTGGAAATGGACAGAGAAAGACACCTAATATCAACCAAGGAACTCTACTGGCCTTGGTACGTATGCGATGTGAACTTTCCAACACACATGGGCCAACAGATATATACCCATTCTTACATCAAGAAATAACTCTTTCCTCTCTGTAATGTTGTACCATTTCTATCTATTGTCTTTTATAGACCTGACCACTGCAAGATGGCCTTTCACTCTCTGCTCTCCCAATCAATCTATTACATTAGTTCAGTCACATGCTGAAATTTCTCAGGAGTACATGTTGGCAAGGGCCTGTCAAATGTACCCCACCCTCACCTGCACCTTATGGCTACTAAAACTCATTTTCTCCCTTATTAACCATAGATTATTTTCTCATATAATATAATTTGAATACAGTTTTCCCTCCCTCTATTCCTCCCAGGTTTGCACCACTGGAATTGTGTTTCTTAATTTCAAACTGCAAGATATCTTAATGAGCGTGGAACAGTTGATTTTCTTTTGGGCTACCTAGGATTCTGGACATGTCTTCAGTATCCCGTAACCAGGACAGAAAGGAACAAACTAGCTAGGCTCAGTGCAAGTATTGACACTTGTATTGCAGTTAATGTTCCACCATTATAAATAGGAGGGATTTTGTTTAAAATTACTGACATTTGTTAGTAACAACAACAAAAACACATTCATGTAGTGTTATATATGGTTATCCGAGGAGAGTGGAGGAATAATTGAATGAATGTGTAAATAATACAAGAAATCCTGAGTAAATATATATCATTGTCATGAGAACAGCTATATCAAGACTCCCAAGCCTCAAGTCCATGAAAATGGAAAAACCTTTTCCACAAGGGTTATGATCAGGATGGCAAGACATACATATGTTCACTAAAGATTGAACAGTGTGTGCAATAACTAGCAACTGCAGCTTCCTTCTCCAGGATGTTGAGACTCACCTACATATACCTTATAGCATGACCAGCTAACCCTTTCCTGTACTGGATGTAGTAACCATGCCAGGTTTCTGGGTCTTGTGTGGTTGTTGCCACTCCATCAAACTGTCACCACCATCCTAATACCAGCTTTTCTGTATATCTGTCTCTGTGTATTTTTTCTGCATTCCCTTACTGCCCCAGTCAGGTTTCCAGACCCAAGCTATTCAGGATGCAGCAGTTACTGAGGCAATTACCCTGAATAATCAGTCACATGTAAAAACTTACATTCAGCCCAGGGATAAAATTCTATAAATAGCTCATGCTTAGCATGTTCAAGATATCCTTCTTTGATCCTTTGAACCTTAGTAACATCCTCACTAATGTAGTGTTCTCCCTGATTCTACTTATGTAACAATCTTGAAAGAGATTTGTGGAGAGGAGTTGGTTTACAGGGGTGGCATCATGTGACCATTATGTGTTGAGTACAAGTGTAAAAATATCTAAGAACAAAATCAGTAAAATAGCATGATTTAAAAGAATGTATAATAATAAGGACTTGTTTAAATTTTGATTGACAAAAGCAGAACCAAAGAAGAAAGACACTTAGGTATGAAACTTGTGTTTTCTATAGGCCTGACTCTATGAACCTGAGTATAGGATATGTGGTTTGATATAAAGTTTGTTGATACAACAAATCTTGGCATGACCACTTTGCAATAGATAATTTAGCACAAAATAAAAAGAAAACCATTTCGAATATACATTACAATAGTAGCCGTTCCTTAAAAATGTCCACCTCACTTAATAGACAAACAATTCATAATTTCAAGTTCAGCTCCTAGGAGTAATATGAGGTTTTATAAATACCTGTTATGGGATAAAGGTCAATATTTCTCTGTACTAGGGCTCAGCAATGCCCTTCATTTATATGAAGTTATATAGAGAAAAACTCTACACTGTTGGGCCATGCTGTCTGTGTTGGAACTACTTAGCTTTTCCATATCACAGGAAACTGACCAGAAAGAAAGTAAACAAAAGAACATGGTTGTGTTTGCATAAGCCTTCATTTGTGAAAATAAGCAATCAATGACTTTACCTAAATTAAAATATCATTCTTATTGTATATTTAAGTAACAGATTTATTAGAGATATACCTTTTCCTCCCTTTTTTCTTTTAAAAAGTTTTGCTAGTACCTTTCAGGAAGTCATCATGGCTCTTCTGCTTAGACATCAAAAGATGCCATAACTAAATCAGAAAACAGAATCAAAGTATGCACACTTTCATCCTTTTGATATGAGAAATATTACCTGACACACTTGAATGGTCTATTGACAGCTAAATCATCCAATAGTTGTTGAAGTGCCTCAATATGCAGAGAAACACTTTCTCAATACTTGGTATGTTCAAGTATAGTTGGCAAACTGCCTATCTACAAATGTAGTCTGTACATTTGATTAAAGCATGTATAAAAGCTCTTAAGGAACATATTGAACTGCACATTTGATAACCATAATGAGATCTGGACATCAGATACTAGCAAATAACCACATGATGATGGCTAAAATAAAGGCCTATAAACACACTTTGAATATAAAGTAAATGTAATCAGCAATAGATTCTAATTTCTGAGATTTGAAAATAAACAACTAGAGTTGAAATTGTATGAAAAATTACAGATATATAATATTTTTGGAGATTTAAGAATCTGATTTCTTATCAAATATTAGTAAATAATATATTTGATAGTTTATCTCTAAATTCAAGCTGACTTAAAATATCCTTTATCCCTTCAAGCATTAGAAAAGTCCATAATATTTCCATCATGTTAAATGAAGATATTTAACAAGGCTATTTATTTTATGCATAAGTTAATATTGTAAATTATCACAAGATATTTTAATTTGTATCATGCATATTTTTAAGTTGCTCTCATGATCAAAAACTGACAAAAATATGTTAAATGCCCCATGTAAGCTGGTTTGTTCTGACTTCATATTTTCTATGTACCGGAGTCCTGCGTTTTTCAGGTATAGAAACAGTGGTATAGAACCTTTTTGTAAGAAAGCCAGGATGGGTTTCAGAGACCAAGGCTACTGTAAACACTTTTTTCACTAACTGATTTCACTGATATTTGATCTTAAATTATGCATCCATAGCAGGTAGTAGGGGTTCTGTACACAGCCTAAGAACCTGCACTTTGGAATCCAACAACACACACCGTCCCATTTATTTCCACTCTTCTGAAAACACAAGAAATCTACAATGGAAAAACCACTATCAGTTTGGACCATCTCCTACTGCAGGATATCAGAGGGATGGCAGTTAAAAAAGACACTAAGACCTTCAGCTCCATGTGGAGAGCACAGCCTAAGACAAAGATCCTCCTCCTTCTTGCAGGCTCCTCCTGCCCATTGACATCATCACAGCCGCTGTCCCTGGCAGCCAGCGCCCAGTGGCCTCCAGGCCATGGTAAAACAGCAGCGCCTTTTTCCACAGAAAGAAAAAGCCTGTTTCTGTGCCACAAGCACTTTACCACATGCTCGTTTTGGTTGAGAAAACAGACTTAAAAAAAAAAAAAAGAATCACAGAGATTTTTCCTTACTTTTTAAGGGTGAATATTTTCTCAACATTGAATAAGACTTAACATGGAGGTTTGATGTGTTTCTTCATTCAAGGGATTAAAATATTTGTTTCAAAAATTTTCATAGACAACAGTTATCTCAAAAAGATGATAATGACTCCTGAAGAGCATTAGAAATATTTTCATGAGAATTCAGGAAGCAAATGTTCAGAGAGACTGTCAATGGCAGGGTTGGGGGAAGAGTTCCTTCAGCAGAGTGTTTATAACTAACCTGAGGAACTGAGTCCCATCACCTGAAGACTTGTAAAAACTCTGAGCCAGGTGAGGCATGTGTAAAATTCCAGCACTGGAAAGGCTGAGGCAAATGGATGCCTTGGCTTCACTGGTCAGCCAGCTCAGCCTAAATCAGGTGAATCTTGATCTCATGGGGATATTGCCTCAAAAACAACAAAATGAGAGACTATGAGGAATACATACACAGAGAGAGGGAGGGAGGGAGGAAGGGAGGGAGGGAGGGAGGGAAGGAGGGAGGGAAGACTGTACAAAACAGTCTAAAAATAATCACAAATTACAGTGATTCAATTGACCTCGTACTGGTGAATCCTTTACAGGTTCAGCAGGATGAACATGAGCAGATGCTATGATTATGTATGCATTTATGATATTTGATATCAACTTACATGGGCTTGAGGCAAAGTCAATCATGTTCCTTGAGACTGTTGAAACAATCAAGAGGAAACATGAACTGGGAAGGAACACAATCTGAGAACTAAACTACAACTTACTACCATTAGCATAAGGCAAGACAAAAATTCTCCTCTCCTAGACTAACTCTGGAGCAGAAATGGGTACTAGTATTCAAACTACATTTACATTTCAATTTCAATAGATGCTATTTGCTTTCTCTTTAGTCTTTAATATTTTAAAATACTAAACCATTATGAATCTATATTGTTCGTGCAGATTCTTCAGAATAATATAATTTGCATGCTGAAATGCTGTAAATATCGATTTTTATTTCAGCTTGGGGATCATTTCAAGGCTTTCAGTTTTGGTGAGTATGTAGGGGAGGGTGTAGGGGTGAGTATAGTAGGAGGGTATATGTGTGTGTGTGTGTGTGTGTGTGTGTGTGTGCATATGTTTGTGTGTGCATTAGCCAGAAATCTCTGTACTTATTGCATTTCTGAATTTCACATATGTAGAAACTGTGGATCAGCAAAGGGCTATGAGGAAAGAGGTGCATGAATATACACACTCAGATGCAAATATATAGTCTTTTTACTTGAAAATTTGAATATTAACTTAAAAGCAGAGTTATTAAAAATATCATGAAATATTCCTTATATTTCTTTTTTGAAAAAAATCTTTGAATATGTTTGATCCTTTATTTAAATATGGCTGGAAACATTTATTTATTTTCTTATTTATTTTCTTATTTATTTACATATTTATTGTAGCTCAAGAGAGACACCTAACAAATAGTGCCTTTGTCACAGGCATTTCAAAAGGAATAGTCTTTATTTCGCATGAGCACAGGACTTTCCAGCTCTATAAAAGTTCTCAGACAATCCAAAATAATCCATCTGGTCAACATCTCAAACATGATACTCCATGGTATGTCACATATAAAACAGATTATCTAATATGATGGATCTCATAGCTGCATCCTAAGCCTGGAGAACACAGCATTCTATTTCTTTCAGGTAAGTCTGACTAAATGTATTTAGTTTTATGTCACCAACATCCATCAATATCTTTCATTTTTAGTTTGAATGAAATTAAGCTAATTTCTCTTACTGCAGCAACTACTATCAAATATGATACATTCTAATCCACTTAATATATTTTAATAAAATAATATATCTGAAATCTTACAAAGTTTGTCATCCCTTAAAGCCTTATAAGCATCTCTCATTCATTCTGATGATATAGATACACGTTTGTTCCTGACATTATTCATTCTAGGTGAGAGCATTCCAGTACTTTCTCTCCTGCATTCAGATTCTATTTTACTGAAGATAAAGCTTTCTCTCTTGTTCTGTATTTGTAGAGAAGAAAAGCTTGACATATGGAGAATAAAATAAAATAGAATGTCAAGAAATTTTGAGTAGATGGGAGAGTTGATTTGGTATTGAAAGTTCCAGTTGGGAAGACATGGTTTGAGAGGCAGCGGATATAGGATGGTATGAGCTTGAGCCAATAAGCTCCATAGGACACACAGGAACCACTGCTCTTGTTAGCTAAGGAAATGGGGTGTGCATAGAATGCAAACACACTTTCTAGAGCTGAGTGACCAGAGAATGGACAGCAATGCTGACATTTGCTAGGTTGATTCTTTTTCCTCCATCAGGTTTCTCTTTTGTAAACAGAACCATTGTGAAGTGTTAGTGTTAGTGCCTCTAAAGCACCAGAGAAAACCTGACTGGAGAGACTTGCTGTGCCTCGGTTGTCTTTCATCTCAATGAGATGGTTCAAACTGGTGTTTGATCTCTATAGTACTCTAAATCTGCCATCTCACTACATCTTTAAAGAGACTAAATAAATGCCTGACCCGCAGAAAGGAGCAGCGACACCCCGCGGAGTTCTTCTCAAAGCAGTTTATTCAGGAACCTTAACAATGTCCAAAACAAGCCCCTGAGGCCCTCCCTGTCTGCCCTTAAATCCTTGTGCCTGCACCACTCAAATCCTGTCACACAGGCACTCTCAATTGGTCCAAGGTGTTGCTCATTAGATGGCCTGATAATGCATAGCAGCAAGTCTGCGCACTATAGCCTGTGGACGTGGCTCTTCAGGGGTGTGTAAGGAAGTCAGGTGCTAGTCATAAGACTTGTAAGGAAGTCAGGTGCTAGTCATAAGACTTGGCAACCGTCCCAGGCGCCATCTTGGAATGGTCACCACACCCGCTCCTCACAGCTCAAGATGAGTGATCACTGGGAAAGCTTGCCTTAACCTACAGAGACGTTTGACAGTATCAAGGTAGAGCTCTCAGGAAGCCTCAAAGAATACAATAATTGGAATAATTTTAATATGATAATATATATTATTACATAATAAAAATATAATTTGATAGTGTAAATAATAATAATATATAAAACAAAATACTGTATGTGCATTTGTTGTGAAAATATAGCTACTTATTCATTTTCAATTCTGAGAAGTCTGTACATAGCATTCTTTTTCTGCATTATTGGATGTTTGGTTTTTTTTTTTAATGTGTGTGGACACACATGTATATAGAGAGGCACATGCATATGGATATATGTGTGCATACACTTGGGTATGTAAGCCTAAGGCTGATGTGGACTGTCTTTCTATATCACTCCATCTTACTCACTGAGCATGGTCTCTAGTTGAACCCATAACAGCATAGGTCCTGTTAGTCTACTTATCAGACTTGCTGAGTATGTGAGTTTGTGTGTGTGTGTGTGTGTGTGTGTGTGTGTGTGTGTATTTGTGTAGCAAATGTATATGGATGCCCACAGAGGCCTGAAGAAGATGTTGGAAACCCTGAATCCAAAGTTGCAATTGTTTGTGTACTGACTGACATGGATTCCAAGAACTGAATTCAGGCAGCCTAGAAGATCAGGAAGTGCTTTTAATCACCCATCAGTCTCTATATCCAGTTTAATAGAAATTTATGCTCGACACATTGAGCAGGTTGTTTTGATTTACTTGTCCTGGTGGAATGTGTCTCCAGTCATACTTTATGTATAGATTTTTTAAGTCACTGTTAACTTTTCTCTATTAAAAACTAACAAGATAGCTGTGTTTCTTCAATTCATGTTCATATTTATTTCCTATAAATAAAAAAATAAAAGAATTTTGGGACCCTTTTCCTCCTATTCATTTGCCTCATGAAGCTGTAGTAATGGGGGGAGGCAGAGTTTAGTTATGCTGTAGCTTCATGTATCACATTAGGTGGATATCTATGAGAGGCTTATCCTTTTCTAAAGAGAAATGGAGGAGGAGTGGTTAGGGGATGGAAGGTGGTCAGGGGAGGGACATGGAGGAGGGAAGGAAGAGGAACCTATGGTTTGGATGTAATGTATGAGACAAGAATACTTTTTTTTTTTTTTAAGTATTTGGCAAGTAAGACAAACTAACCATAAATCATCACTGAGAGTATCTAAATCACTGCCTATAGTCTATTCTCACAGCCTGGCTTTACTTTAGGCAAGTTGGTTTATGCATGATGCTGACCCAGCTTTCCAAAAGCTATCTTTAGAATACAGTCTAACAGGCAGTCCTGTGCTGGAGTCATGTTATATTTGTAGAAATTGTGACAAGCTCCTGCCAGCTTCTGACAAAGAAAGGAACTGGTGTTGTTTTCTCAGATCTCATTTGGAGCATCAGCATAATCCTACCCTTGGAAGGTTTCAGTTCTCCCTGCATTGAAACCTCCTTGGGGAAACATCTAAGAAAACCTAGTTCATCAATTCAGATGTTGATGTTTATCTGCCCCGGAGTGAAACACAAACCCCACTGTCATTTCATGGTGATTCTATAAAGGGATCAGAAAGTAACAGATCTTTCAGAACCCACTACTATGAATGCTGACAGATTCTATTGCAGGGGGGAGTGTCACATGAGTCTCATCTCATATGAAGCAAAGCAAGCCAAGTTCTAGGCCAGAGGCAAACAAAGCTAGACCTTAATCTTTGTTTGATGAGTATTTATCTTTCTTTCTCTAACGATCTCTCTTTTAAATGAACATATGGAATAAATAAATCCATCGCCATGAATTATTTTGCAGAAATTCCCAACCAAATCAACCAAATTAGTCATTAAGTAAAAATAAAAGTACTCTGTAGTTATGTAATCGTCCAAATAACTTGTTCTATTGAAGTCTAATACTTTCTATGTCAAAGCCCTGTTGTTTGTGTTTCTTGTGTTTGGTTTCTAAGCTTTTTGAAAGTACACACTCAACAGCTCTGTAAACAGCTCCATTTTCAGAGAGCATAATATCTTTTACTTTTACACTATATATCCAAACACATAAAATTATTATTTATTTCTGTTGTAAGAATACCTTAATGTTTAACCAAGGGACTCTTAAAAGTACAAACGATGAAAATAAGGCCTGGATTTGTTTTAATAAATTGATTTTTTTTCACTTGAGCTTTTTTGCCTGAGTCTTTGGCATGAAGCTTTCCTCCAGAGTGACTTATCCCAGCTGCTTAGTGGGTGAAGCAAAGGACAGCGGTTACCTCATAGGAAAAATCCATTGTACATACACTAAGGTGTTAGTCCTCCCAAAGATCCCAATTCAGAAAAATAAAGTGAATTAAAAAAAGTTATCCGAAGGAGGAAAAGTCACCTTGTGGCTAAATGCTTTAAGTGTGGGGGCACCAGTGTGGGTAAGGTGAGTTCTAGATGAATATTTATGAGTTCTGAGTTCTAATCTCTTTTGTCTTTTAACTTGAAAGCATTCCAAATATCTATCTATAAAGTAAAGTGTAATATTTGTCTTTCCTAACTCAGTGACATCATGTGGATAAAAGAGGAAAAGCAGATGTGAACTTCCCTAGGGTAATATCTAAAAGAGTGCAGATACTAAGGCTAATTCTCCTTGGCCTTTGGGTGGGTGAAAACTCCCTCAGACCTGCCTTGGAAGGAAGAAGTTCTTTCTCCAAAGGGTAAAACTCTCCAAGAAAATGACTCATTCTAAGATTTTACATCTGAGATGTAACCTGCTGCCTGCTATAACCAAAAAACAAACACCAGCAACAGTTTACCAATAGAAGAGGAAATTTGAACTTTCCTTTAACAGTTTTCAAGTTCACTAATTTTTAGTACACACACACACACACACACACGCACACATGCTGGAATGTTTCCTAGAATTTTCTCTTAAGGCCTGCATCAACAGTTCCCACTGCATAGTCTTCTTCATCTTGAAAGATCTACGTTGAACATTGCTTCTTCAAACTTAACCTTTCTCTCTTCTATCAACTTCTACAAAGGATGCTATCATCTTCATTCTCTTTTTTAATTTTTTATTGGCTATTTTATTTATTTACATTTCAACGTTATCCTCCTTCCCAGTTTCCCCTCCACAAACTCCCTATTCACCTTCCCCTTCTCCCTCCCCCTGCCTCTATGAGTATGCTCCCCAACCCGCTCACTCACTCCTGCCTCAGTGCCCTAGCATTCCTCTACACTGGGTCATCGAGCCTCCATAGTACCAATATGTGGATGTATGCAAACATCAGACTGAGGGCAGGGATCCGAATGGAGAAGTTAGGGCAAGGATTATAGAAGATGAAGGAGTTTGCAGCCCCTTAGGAAGAACAAAACTCTCAAAAAGCTTTCATTGACACCACCTGTCTCCTATGTTCAAGGAGTTGTTTTAGCTTTTACTTTTTATTATTCCCACTTCATAACAAACAAATATCCACAAAATTTGTCAGTATTACTTGCTGACAAAATATGGATGAAAATATGGATGATGTGGCGAGTTCTTATTTTAAAAAGAAAGGAAGCAAGCAACAAAAACCTGACATTAGAAGTTGTGACTGTTCCAGTTGCTTCAACATCATAACCTAATTAGAATATTAGTGATGACTACTATTTGGTTGATGTGTCTCAGGGAACCTAACTTAATGATTGCCAAAATTGCCAGGAAGTATTAAATCATCAAATTAGACGCTACCTGATATTGCCATAAAGAAACTGGTTTACATCTAAAGGTCAAAAGGGAGAAACTGGCAGAGGATAGCATGACTTCTAAAGGGGAGCCGTGGTATGATTTACTCTGGCTATCCTCTGGGCTGCATGATGTCATGACTTCAGCACAGCCTAATGTACACAAGAACATTTATTTTTCTAAATTTAGAAAATCTGTATTGGTTTGGTCTGAAACATGATGTCATTGCCCTCCTAGAAGCACATTGAAAGTTTCCAACCACTTCTGAGCACTCCAGAAAAACTTCCCAGTCAGTTATTTGTCTTTTGACACCTATATGCATTTCCATATTATATATAATTTAACACAAGTGTAAGTATGTTTAAAGAGAAAATGATATTTATTTGAGGCAAACTGCAATTTATTTTCATGTGGGTGGAAGGACTACAAATTCTAGGTAAAGCTTGTCTCAGTTCAACCCATACAATCCTTACCATAGAAAAGCTGTGTAAACATTTGACACATTATATTTTCCTAAGAGTACTAAGAATGTGTTATTATCTTGATTAATGTAATACTTATGAATTGAGGAAGTTGCTTAGAAATCTGCTCTTGTTTTCTTGCTGCCGTTTAATTCTCTGTTATATCCTGAGTCACACAGAGAACAAAAGAACTGTTCTGTGGTTACCTGATAAACTCCTTAGAATGGCTACAATGGTAAAATCAGTTCCCAGCAAATGTAGGCTGATATTAAGATTGGTTTATCATTTCTTATATCTAGTACACATAGCAAGTGATTTGTAGGTTTTTTAAATTATTCAATGAGTTGTCATATTTAAACTGTGACCCAGTGAAGAGTGTTCATCTTTATTTTATTCATTCTTTTCAATGCGTTATATTCCAAATGCTATTTCCCTCCCTCTTCCCCTCCTGGCCCCACAACCATCCACTGTTTCTCCTTTCCTTTTCAGAAAAGAGCAGTCCTCCAATGGATATCAACCAAATATGATATATCAACTTACAGTAACAGTTGGCTCCACTTCTTATATTAAAGCTGGACAAGGCAAACCAGTAACAGGAAAAGTAAGGGTCCTCAAAGCAGTTTAAAAAAATCAGATAAATCCCTTACTCCCATTGCTAGAAGTCCTACCAGAAAAGGTTACATTTTCTTTTAATTCTGAGAGAGAGAGAGAGAGAGAGAGAGAGAGAGAGAGAGAGAGAGAGAGAGAAGAAAGCAGAAAGAGAAGAAGGAAGATTATATATACATTAGTGTACATACACATGTGTGTGCATGAATGTGTAGTTTGTGTTATCTACGGGAAACCCTTCATATCAGGCCATAGAGGCAGAAATAGGGGTTGGAAAGATAGTTCAGTGGTTAAAGTACTTGTTTTGCCAATGAGAGGTTGGGGTTCAGATACCCAGAACTGATGGAAATGCTGGGCATGATGGTGGGCCACCTGTATTCTATCCTTGGAAAGCAGAGATAACGGATCATGGAAGAAGCTGACTAATCCTAGACTTGATTATGTGATCCTTCCTCAAAACAATGAGGTAAATGAACAGTTAAAGAAGATTCACAATAGCAACATCAGATCTTTATAGGCATATATACATACACACACACACACGTCAAAGTATCTTTTATTTGCCTGATGTAATTATTATCTTGGAGGCTTATATTGAATAAGCTCACTCATTCTATTTCCTTCTAAACTCTGGCTGGCTGGTTCAACTCAGCCATTCTGGCTCAAACTCCTCTCAAAGCTTATTGATTCGATCTGACTTTCCTTAGCTTCTCACTGAATTGCTCTGCTTGGCCACAAACTAACATCTGGCAACTTTTTCTAATCATCTGGCTTCTGATTCTCTGGCTACAGCTGCTTCTGCTGACATGCATTAACTGCATGAACTCATGAAGAGTTTCAACTCCACTTCACTGCACTCCCTGGACTGGCTCTCAACTGACTCAACTTCCAACTTATGATATCTCTTACTCTTCCAGCTCTGTTCTTAAATAGCTTTTCTGAGAGTTAGGAATATCATATCTCTGACTCACTCTATCATATCTTTCTCTGTTTTGTCACTTTGTCTACCCCTCTATTAGATGTCATTGTATTGTTTGGGATTAAAGGTGTATATAGAGTGTGTGTCTGCATTCTATCCAGATCACAGAGACCAGAAGGTCTTTAAATGTGATCAGAGCAGCCATGTTGCTGGAATAAAATTCTACACACACACACACACACACACACATCCATATGCTCAACATATGAAAAGAACAAGGAATAACAATGATGGGGAAATAAACATCTGTATCTTACAATGCAGGCAGCCAGTTTTCCCCACCACCATTTTCTCCTAGTAGGTTTTTTTGTTACTGAAATTGTCCATGCATGCTTTTACAATTTCAGCTCTTCTCCTTCAAATCCATTGTCATAAAGTCAAAGTCACACTCTGATCTTTCTGTGTTCTCAGTATTGCAAGGAGGTGCAAGCTTGAAAACTATGTTTTGTGTACTATCCTGCAAATGATGATTAAATTGTCTTCTTAGAGATACTTTCTAGAAATTCCACATGCAAGGAAGGAATGGGATATTATAGTTGTATCTCTGGCAGGACAGGAGTTGGGAATTGTGTATTTGAATCATTGTTGGGTTCAGTAGTAGATAGAGATCATTCCAATCTGGCAGACAGGAGGATGTTGACAGAAATTTCAGCATTTATAAATTTAGCTCAGAGTTAAAAGGCCTAACTGAAATAAGGGAGAGCAATTTCCTAACTCACAGGAAAAACCCTTTAAAAACATTTATTATTATTTATTTCAGTTTATGAAAGTATGTGCCTGTTTGTCTGTCTATATGTGCAACATATGTATTGGGGTAACTATAGAAACCATAAAAGGGTGTGTGATCCATGGCATGTTGTTACTCAAAATCGTGAGCCATTCATTGTAGATGCTGGAAACCATATATGAGTCCTTTACAAGAGCAGCTAGTTCTGATAACCACAAAACCATTTTTCTAGTTCTAAGTTAAAGACTTAGCAGTTAAGTTTTCTTCATCAGCTGTCCTGCCACTGTTCTAACTCAAGATCTAGATAAAATATCTTTCCTTTAAGCATCCAGAATCCTAGTGCACACAGATATTGAACTGCTGGAATAAGCAGAGCTTTGTTCTATTTAATAACTAGTAAAATGATATATTAAAAAGTATTCTGAATATGAATGGAATTTTTATCTCTATTAAAAAGCAATCTCTTTACATTTAAAATGAAAATTCACCTTTGTTCCCAGTCACTAAATTTCAACATTGATCTACTAAAGGATAAATGCTGCTTTTTTCCAACAATTCCCTTCCTAAGTTTCTCATTTTTGATTTCTACACCTTTGCTCTCCTGGTCACTGGTGATGGCTACTCTTGGTTGTCAACCTGACTACATCTGGACTCAACTAAACCCAAGCATCTCAGTAGGCTTGGGGAAAATTTTCTTGGTTAGATCATTTGAAATTTTAAGAAAGAGCCTAACTCTGGCCTACACTCTTTGGTGGCACTCTTTGGTCCTATGTAAAAGGACATGTGAAAGGGAAGCATCTGCTTTTGGTTGCTTGCCCTCACTCTTGCTGGCAAATTCATCAATCATTTTGCTAAGGCAGTCTTTCCCTGTTTAAGATATACTTCTTTAGTACTGCAACTGGAGATCAGCTGAGATATTCATATTCAGCCTTATGGACTGAAGATCTATTATGTTCTTGACTATCCATCAACAGCTATATGATATTGGATTAGTCAGACCACAGCCTGTGAGTCATACTAGTAAATCCTCCTTTTGTTTATTCAATCTATCAGATCTGTTTCTCTAGGCAACCCTGAATAATACCAGATCTCTAGGACTCTGTAAGCATTGCTTCCTCTGCTGTTAGTCAAACTATACTTCTTCTGATTCTATCACGTGTGGACTATTTTGTCTTCACTGAATTTCATAAGCCTTTATGTCAACATATTCTATTAACTTTTAACCTGAAAATAAATATATTTTATTAACCTACATCAGCATACCAATTCTTCCATTTTCTTCAGTCACTGCTAAATTGCAAGAAAAAAAAATAACTTCATGCCCTTACCCTAATTCTTCCAAGTCCTAGTTCTTATTTGGTCTTCAATCTGCCAAGCATCCATTAAAGCCTCAAGTGGCAAGCATCAAGAATTAAACCAAGTACTACTGACAGCAGATACTTAAATTGTGTATTGGTAATAATTCCTGGACTAACTTCAGTTCTGTTTTATTATGTGCTGAGGATTAAAAACAGTGCCTACCTACCACACAACACAAATTTCAGCCTTTACCTCTTTCTTATTATTATAAAATAAGGTCTCACTAACATTTCCCAAACTGTAGCACAGGTTGATCTTGAACTTGTGCTCTTTTTTTCCTCAGATTCTAAATTGCTGTGATTATAGACAAAGCTAACAAAACTATCTGAAGCCTATATTTTGCAATTCTTTATATGCAAGTATTTCTACAGCCTCCTGACAAATATTGACTGTTCTAGATGAGTCAGCAGTGAATCATCATTTGATTTCTGCCTATTCTTCCATCACAATGGAAATAGATATTGATCTATTTCCTTATATGCTGTGAAAAGCAGCAGTAATAATAAACTGACATGAAACAATTTACTAGATCAATCAACAATGATTTTACTTTTTTCTTCACATATTTTGTGCATTAGAAAGATATTGATAAAATACAACATTTAGATGGTTTAATGCATTCAACCCTATCACATATGTAACAGAATTATGACTCAGGTCTTATATTATCAGAAAGGTCCTATCCTAAAAGTCTGGTTACTAGTTCATGGTACAATTGAGAGCTGGTAGCATCTTTGGAAGGTGATACCTAATAGAATGAAATTGGGCCCTTAAAATTGTATCCTTACAAAGGATCTTGACCCTTTGTTCTCTTCAATTTCAGGATACAACATAGTGTACAGCACTTTTGTTCTGTATACACCCCACCATGATGTTTGGTTTCAGTACAAATCCAAAATTATCATACTCAGTAGAGCACAGACTAAAACTAAGTGGCAAAAATAAATCTTTCACTTTATTGTTTTCCTTAGTTATTTGTCATGATAATGAAATAATGGTTAACAAATTAGTATTTATTAACAGGATTAAAACACCAATTCTCATAAAACTAGCACATTAACTGAAATGTTTTTACACATTTACGCATCATTGATGTGGTAAGAAAAAGTAAAGTGAAACAAAAAAATGGGTCACGAAAGATGTTTACATAGTCACATGATCTGAGCCACTTTGGGAATAAACATAAATGTTCCAGTTTCTTGAATGTCAGAATGTATTCTTACTCAGAATAATTAGGTCAAGTTGATGCAGTGGGTCCAGTGTCTACCACATGACTAAATTCCTTACAGACGATGCTGTAAAGCCAACTTATATTAAGATTTGACTGCTTAGATTCAGCTGCATTTGAGAAATTTCTGATGACAAAATGTATATTTTCATTTTAGTATTTTATTTATATCTTCATTT
This sequence comes from Grammomys surdaster, assembly GCF_004785775.1. Taxonomy (NCBI): domain Eukaryota; kingdom Metazoa; phylum Chordata; class Mammalia; order Rodentia; family Muridae; genus Grammomys; species Grammomys surdaster. The sequence goes on from NW_021620926.1 coordinate 965,778, forward strand.
TATGCCAATGTTCTTATTTTAGTGATAAATTGCCTTAAATATATATGAAAGAAATACATTTATAATTTAAAATTGAATATTTGATTGTTTACTTACAAGATTTAGGAATCTGAACAGAATTCCATGCATTCGTTTCAGGACACATGATGAAATATATTGCCTTTGTTGTTGAAAGTCGAACTGCATTACCAATTAACACTAGTGTTTGATCAGACAGAGAGTTACCATCATGTGGGACAGTGATTTTAAATATCTTCCTATTCTAAATATATATTAATGGAGAGATATAAACAATGAATCACAGCTATATTCTCAGTACTTGGTGAATGCTGGAAGATCATGAGTTCAAGTTTATGTACACAGGCCAGCCTGTGCCACTCTAGAGACTTTATCAACAAACAAGAAATACAATGTTATAACAAAGCTATGTGATGATGCAGAAAACAAGTGGTTGACCATTTTGCCTAGAGATTCCAATATCTCTTAACCCATCTTCCTCTCTGTTCACTCCTCCCAGTTCCCCACACATCACACTTAGTTTTCTATGTCATTAAGATCATCATCCTACTTGCATTACTTGTGAGTTCTTTTATGTCTTACTCATTATCATCTAGACAAATACAGTTTATCTTAACATCTTACAAGACACAGATGACTAAATATGTCATCTCGCTGAAACCATTTCACAGATGATTATTACATCCCGAATTCCTACTGCTTCTATGGAACATGGAGAGATTTTGTGGAGGTGAACTTACTATTGATAACATGACTACTTTTAGACACATGCAGAGATTTACAGAAATTAAGTCATGGCTAACACTTTCTAATTGTGGTGAGAACTGGAAAAGGAGATACCAATCAAAGCTTCACTAACTTTAGTCGCATAACAGTGAGTTTTCAATTATCAAATATGTGTCACTCTGAGACATGTTTTCTAGATGTATAGTTATGAACGACATACGACTGACTCATCATTATCTTAATTTGGATTCTCTAGAATCTGTAGAAGGAATGGTTCAGGTATTTTATTTCATTTATTTTGGAGTAAAAAATAGAAAGAAAAGTATCAACAGAGTTAGAACTACAGCTCAGTGGTAAAGCTCTTTACTTAAGTAGCTCTAGATTCCATTCCTGGTACTACAGACGACACCAACAGAACACTTGGAGGCCGAAACACCTTGACCATCAGAATGATACTTTGTAGGAGAAGATGATCCTTTGTCCTCATAAAATTACATACAAATTGCCAGTGGTTCATCATGGAATGTAGTGAGCTAAGAGAACTTTTCCTAAGCTATGAACTGTGAACTATCTTATAAATTACATTTATTTATAGAGCCACTGGTTTCTATATAATGAACTCTGTGGGAAGGACTTACTATCGACCATCTGAAGCAAGGGACTTAGTGCACAGGGTTTGAAGCATATTATTTTTAAAACATCTTAATTGTGCAAATTAATGATATTTACTGTACTATTTCTACTCACGAATATAAGTAAAATGAATAAGAATAATGTGGGACAGATATTTTTAAAATCTTTCTGTTTTAAAACAGGATTTTTCTCAGCTTGCATTTCAATATAGATTAACATAAACTCTGACATCAAAAAAAAAACTATGGGTAAATTGGATACTTTGTCATTAATGTAGTAAAATTACAATAATTATGTTGTGTATATTGATATAAATAACAAAACAATGAAAGTAATAAGAATTACAGACAAACTCACACTTGATGACACAGATCATTTAATGAAAACAATTTGGAGCAGTCAAACCTTGACATTGGTCTTCACCCAGGCCCTGAGACAATCAGCTTTGTGAAATAAAGAAAATCATACATGGATTCCTTAGTGGACTTTTTCACAAGGAATAGAACCAGAATTTACTTTTCTTAATCCAAGGCTCACCTTTAACTGAAGTAAATCACTTTATTTGAATGAAATAGTTTATTCCAATGGACAGTGACATAACTATTATATCTTATGTTCCAAGCATAGAATATTTTATTATACAGAAATAACTTAGACTTTCCAGGCTGTTCCAAACATCTTTTTTTTTTCTGAAAATAAGTATGTGGAAAAATAAATGTGTGGAAAGCTGAGAATAGGAAACATGAGAAGTGCCTATCCCCAGGGAGAAGCACATGACTTAGTTGTTCAGTACCAAAGTATCAGATCTGAAGACATATATATATATAGATAACAATATATGGACCCAACAGGTTAAATTTATGAATATATACATATATATAATTGAAAATGGACCACATTTGAAGGAAAGCAGGCAGGGGTATATGGGAGGGTTTAGAGGGAGAAAAAAGGAAGGAATAAATGTAACTAAATCATAATCTCAGAAATAAAATATAAAAATATGTGGATCCCTAGATAGTCAATGTTTTAAGAAATTTTAAATGTTATCATTTTACTGGTTAAATTCTCCATGGGTATATTTTACTTTTTAGTTTAGAAGATTCATTCTAATATTTTGAATATAGTGAAAGCTAAAAAGTTTAAATCAAATAAAATGTTAGCAACAACTGTCATAATTTCCAACTTCTTTTAAAGCTCAAATTATATTTAAATAATGCATTAGTAGATTCATATATTTTCATACCTATACCTGCAGATGTCGTAACTTACTTAATCATGCAGTATACAATAATTTTGATTTTTCAATGGAGAAGAAACTCAAAATAAAAATATTTTTATTTGTTTCTGTGGATTGATTTTTCTAATGAATTTAAATACTAAATAAATTTCTGCTACTGAGAAAATAAGATCAGAAGAAAGTGTTCATTATCTATTGTTTGATTTTTAAAATTTATGACTGCATTTATTTACTTTGTGATACGTGTGTATGTACATATGATTTATATGTGTATGAACCTATGAATCATAGCTAATGTGTGAAAGCCGGAGGATAACTTAACTCTTTCCACTGTATGATTCTTGGTAAAATGACTCTGGTTATCAGGCATAATGGTTAATGCCATTAGCTGCTTACCCAGTGGTTCTCAACTTTTCTAAGGCTACAAATCTTTAATAAGGTTTCTGATGTTGTGATGACCTCCAACCACAAAATTATTTTTGTTGTCACTTCATAACTGTATTTTCGCTACTGTTACAAATAGTAATATAAATATCTGTATTTTCTAAAAGTATGTGGGAGTCAGAATCACAGGGTGAGACACACTGTGCTAAGTAAATCCTGTTACACTGGCCCCTGTATTGTTTTTCTGACACATCTTGTTCCTGTTGTGGGGATGTGGGTTGCCAGTTGAGAGGTTTGGAGGAATTATTGAACAATTATCGTCACAGATTGTAAATAAAACTCTGGTTTATTTTTTAAAATATTTTCACATTAAAATTAATCATCTAGCAGTAGCAAAGTAGACCTAAAACCAACACTATTTTTATTCTTAATGTTATTTTATTTTCCTGAAGATTTTTTCACACACACCATATACTACTAAAATTATTTGTGTTCTTTCTCAAGGATGTTGGAGGAACCATGAGGAAATATAAAAAAGTAACATTTTTTTGCTATAGGTAAGCAGGTATTTTCAGCGTTAAAAAATTATTTCAAAACATTTATGAACACATGATATTGAAAGTAGGTAACTGAAATTATTTTAAATACTTCAGTTCAATTTTAAGCTTAAAACTTAAATATGCATTGACTATAAATGCTTATTTTGGCTTAGAAATTGGTGAAAGTTATTGAAATGTAAAAATCATGCTTTGTTCGGTTAGTTGTCTTTGGCCTCACGGCAAAAGTTTGCACAAGCATTTGGAAGGGTTCTTCATTTTTTTTTTTCATCTGAGGTCACTCTTCAATTCAACAAACTAAATTTAATGCAAAAACCAGTATTTAACTGTTAATGCCTAAATATACAGGAGAGTTCTCAGTCACCTAACACTAAATATTAACTTTTAGAATAATTTTCCTACACAATATTTCAAGCTAGAAAAATAAAAACAGTTTCATATTTAAGATCATTCAATCAATGTCCAGTAAACCCTTGCTTGAGAAGTTTTGGATTCTTAGAGTTTATTTAATGCTGTATTGTATATTTAGTTGGAAAAATCCTACATTATTGACAAATATGTGCAAAATCTAAATAGTCAATAAATAGATTATGATCATTTAATTCTTTAGTCGAGACTTTAAAATAACTCTATTTAACTAAAGAATCTGAAAGTGTTAGAATCTGAAAGTCATATCTGGAGGAGCCCACACTACTTTTATATTTCTAAACTTAGCATAAACTTAAAAATCATCTCTGTGAATGTGGATCCATGGAGTACCAACAATGTTTTCTGAAGTAAGATTGGCATACACCCAAGAAATTAAACATACACAAACACAATACATACATCAAATTTGAAAGAATTTGAAAGTTAAACTGATGCCAGACACAAAAAAATTATTGTAAGATAGGTTGTGACCTTATAGTATTGAGTATATTATAAGAATTGGGTTTATGGACAATAAGAATGTTACAGTATTTCCCTATCACACACTGTGATTAAAACCAGAATTTATATGAACCCTCTGGGACACTTGGAAGTTCCTAGGTAAGTGCTATAATTTATGTTTTCAGGATGGGATGTTGTCTCTCATCACAATAAATGAGACTTACTATTTGATCTGCAGGTTTGAGAACTCACTCAAATATGCATATGAAAGGAAAGAGTTTGTTAAGGAGTGAATCACACTTAATGATAAACAACAAGTCAAAGAAACCAGCAGTGTGAGCATGCTTTGAAAACATAATTTATTGACTGAGATTATAATTATAGCTCTTCTTCTCACTTTCCTACCTCAAAAATTTCACATATATGACCTTTCTCTCTTCTGAATTTATGGTCTCCTTTTCCATTACTTGTTGTGTGTGCATGTGTGTGTGTGTCTATGTGTGTGTATACATATATGTGTATGTACATGTATGTATGTGCCTGCCTGTGTATGTGTGTGTCTATTTATGTATAAATACAACCTTCTCACTTTTGTAGTTGTGTTTGCAGGACTATTTGGTATTGGTTTGCCAGTTTAGTGGAAGTTCTTTGTACTCTGCATCCAGGGTCTCTGTTAGATGGCACTACTATCTTATTTATCTACCTAAACAATAAATTTGTTACTTTTAACATGTCATTCTTTCTTTATAAAGAAACTTTTTTTTTTTTACTTAATTGGCTGCTGATTTAAGAAATTGTCATTACCATTTAGGACATTATATGTTTGTTCAAAAATGCTTTGAAATTTGACTGATAGACATTAAATAAACATTTGTTTTAAAAAAAACCTATAGCATTTCAAGCCATTTAGAAGTTCTCAACTATTAAATTAAAGACTATCACAGATCTTGTCTAATTGAACAATTTCAGAGGGATGCTGCAGTATAGAAGGAAGTCTTTTGGGAAATGACCTCATCCCAACAATGGTTAGAATTTTCTGTCTGTACCTTCCTTCTCCTCTACCTGTACTTCTATACTGATGTAATGACCAAAAATGGCACAGACTAAAACTTGGCTTCATCAAAAGCAGCATTTGAAAGTAGCTTTTAGAGCATATTTATTAAAACTAATAGAGTGAGTGCATGCTGAATAGTCCTATTTAATGTTTAATAGATAGATTGGCTTCTATGTCCTGGAAGCAAATGTCTTCAGTTAATTTGACATGACATGAATTGTACTGACAGTTAATTCAGCAATGGAGCATCCATCTTTTAAAGATTATGCCACATTGGCACCTTCATAGTTACTTGGATAAGCTCCTCTAAATGTCCTTGGCTCAAAATATTTTACAATAAACTTCCATGCCAATTCAGGCAGAATCTTGGCTTTTGTGGGATCAGCCTCTGCCCACTTCAGGCTATGTGTTATAATAAGCAAACACACTCTATTAGTAATTTAACCTATTTTTCTGTTAACCAAACACAAGTTTCTAATTCAATTTTTGCAAATGTTAATTTATATAAACATTCTTACAATAAAAATTGTCAAGAGAATAAACTATATTAAAACGTCTGCACTTATAAACACTAATATTAAAAGGCTTTGCTTTGGGTAATTCTTCTCCTGTAAGTTTTCAAAAAAAATATCTCTCTTCCATAAATATATGTTACTCAATTATAAATATGCTTAGTGTATTTTGTGGAATTGTTTTCTTAGCTCTAATTTTTAGTTTGATCATTTCTTTATATTATTTACCTATACACTTGATTTTCATTCATTTTTGACTCACAGTACCATTTGGAAGCTGGTACATAATTCAGCTTTTTGTTGTTGTTGTTGTTGTTTAGTTTTAAGGGGGTTTTTGCTGTTACTATTGTTGTTGCTATTGTTTCTCAGACAAAGTCTGGCTTTGTAGCCCATGTTGGCCTCAAACTCATTTACGAAGTTGAAGCTAGCTTTAAATTCTGCCAACCTTTTTCTTCAGCATCACACTTTATGGAATTACAGTTTCGTTCGACCACATTCTCTAAGTGTTATGTGTACATCAACTCATGTTTAATATACATATATGTGTGTATGTGTGTGTATGTGTGTGTATATATATACATATATATATATCACATGTATGTATTTCTATATCATATATCCTAATATATGTACAACATTGAATGTAAATTGAAAACTGTATGGCACAGTTAAACATTACCTAAAAATAAGAATGAAATGCCTAAATTATTGTTTTGTATCACTAAATTACTATAGACAGATAAATCAAATTGGGCTTTTAACATAAAATGTTTCTGAATGCTATCAGTGAGCTTAAACCCACAGCCCTGATGTTAATGAAAAGTTATCGGTAATCAACTCTTCACTCCTAGAAGGTATTCAATGAAGAACTGATTCTGTAGGCCTAGATTATCTTCAGAATTGGATTTTGATTAGTTTCTGAGAGTGATAACCTATAACCCCTAAAGATATTCTGCCTTTAAAAGTCTTAGTATGTGTGAAATTTTAGGGTAGATCACATAGATATATGATGTTCACACACATTTATGACACCAATATCTAGGAGCAGGTCTGTGTCATGCTGTAACAATTTGTCTTCTGTTATACCACAGCAAGGCTGAATACTGAGTAGATGAGGTAGAATAATGGGCCTCCAATTATAAAAGGTAGATCCCAGTAAAACTTTGACCCTCATATCCCATGTGCTTTACTGTTAGACAAGTCTTTATACATGGCCTTTGTTGTTAAGAGAGTTAAGTCTAGGAACAAGCAATACAATAAACACAAATAGTCAAAGAAAAAGCAAGGCATTAAACCCAGTTCTGTGAACACTCCTGTGATCGCTGTCTCTAAGGGTTTATCAGGATGAGCAAAGCATCTGAACCTAATTCCCTGTCCTAGCCCAAGGTCATTTTCATGTCTGAAGCCTGTTTTCTTGTTCTAGCCTAAAATTTAGATTCCTGACAGAAATTACTTCTTTGTTCTAGCCTAAGATTTAGGTTCCTGCCTGAGATTACTTCTTTGTTCTAGCCTGTTCCTTGACTATTTGCTTCTATTGTATTGCTAGACCCTCAACCTAGAGCTCACCTTAATACATACATGTAATCAAAATGGTATAAAAGCATAAAGGAGGAGACGGTGTAGGATACGGGGTTCTAGGGTAGGGAAATGGGGAAAGGGAATAACATCTGTATTGTTAATAAATAAAATATCCAATAAAAAAAGAGAGTTAAATCTTATGATGGTCCTATCCTAACTCAGGACTTCTGGGGGACCTATCTCCCACAGTAATCCCTGAAAAGAGTGCAAGATATCTGAACAATTATGAGTCTTTGTGTCAATTTTGAAAATAATTCAAATAAAAGCTTCTCTGATTAGGGTTGAGAGAGGCATTAGTCTATGGATATGAGGGTAAAGCATTAGGAATCAGCTAAGGACTGTGCCTATTTAGCAGCATGATATTTGGCTTTCCCCTGGGAACTATGATCACTCTTTAACAGTGTTATATATGGGTCCCATCTTGTGGAAGAAGATTAAACTCCAATAAAAAAGTGGTTGTTTATTCCTATAACATTTGTGCCACTGTTGAACAAGCAGGCCTGACTGGCGAGGCCAGTCTTTATAATAACTCATTGGATTCATAACTGGTTATGACTAATGATCATCACTTCCCTCTGGTGGGATGTAAGCTATCATTAGATATTTCATTGATGTGTTTCTAGATGACATTTTTATCTCACTGTAAAATACATAGTTCCTACTGTTAAGGAGTTAACCAACACTTCCCAAAATATATTTTCTGGACCCTACATGAGGCCTAATACTGTAAATGTGATCTAATATCTACCCATAATTGAAGACATATTAACCTGTGCTTCCATCTATAAATGTTTATTTCTATTCTGCAAAGTGTCAGCTAGGCATATGTTAAATCTATCTTATCAAACCTAAATTTGCACCCATATCTCAGTAAGGACTCAAATATTTTGTCATTTGTCATTTGTAGAAGTGAGTCCGTACTCCTATCTGGTTCACACCTTCTCAGATGTACTCTTTTCTAGTTGTGTGTTTTCCATTTTGTTTCTTTAATTTTTATTAATCATTCCACTCAGGATGATATCTCAAATAATATCCCAGTTACCTACTCTACCAACACCTCATCCCATAATATCCCACTTCCTGGTTACCCCTCTGCCAAACTCCATCCCTCATCTACCCTCCTTCATCGCTTTTGCCTGTATGAGAGTGCTCCTCCACCCAACCATACTCTCCTGCCTCACCTTTCCAGTTCCAGCATCCCCCTACTCTGGGGCATCAAACCTCCCTAGGTCCAAGGGCCTCCCCTCTCTTGCTGTCAGGCAAGGCTATCATCTACTATATTTGTATCTGGAGCAAAAGATCTTTTTTGATACACTCCTTGGTTGGTGGTGTAGTCTCTAGGAGAACTGGGTGGTCAGGCCAGCCTATGTTGTTCTTCCAGTGGGTTTGCAATCTCCCTCTGCTTCTCCAGTCCTTCTGCTGGCTCCCCCACAAAGTTCTCTTAGTTCAGTCTGATGGTTTGGTCACTTGCTGGCCTGACCTCCCCAGGAACTGCCAAACTTGATTCCTGTTTGCACGTGCCTCTTGACCACAGCAACAATGTTAGGTTTGGTGCCTGTAGACATGATATATCCTCAGGTGGGGCCGTTCCTCACTTGGCCCTTCCTTCAGTCTCTGTTCCATTTTTTGTCCCTGTTCTTCTTTGGACAGAAATATTTCTGGGTTAAAAGAAATTTGAGACGTGTAGGTGGCTCTATCCCTTGACCAGGGGCCATGCCTATCTACTGGAGGTGGTCTCCAAAGGACCTATAGTCCCCTTCTCTGCTCATTAAAGCTAAAGTCTATCCCATTGGGTCCTAGAGCCTCACATTTCTCTGGCGTCTGGGACCCACCAGTGGCTAGCCCCAGTTCCTCATCCCCCCCCACACACACCTACTTTTATTCAATTTCCTAACCCTCTGGACCTCTCTCAAGTCCCCTCCAGATTCTGAAACTATCACCCTTATTTCCTCCTCATTTTCCCTTCCTTGTCCCTCTCTCCTTCCATCTCACACAATTGTCCTGTTCACCCATCAGTGCTGGACTGAAGGATTCAACCCCTGATCTTCCTTCCCTTATGCTCCATATGGTCTACAGGTTGTATCATATGCATTGTGATCTTTTGGGTTAGTATCCACTTAATAGTGAGTACATACCATGTGAGATCTTTTGTGTCTTAGTTACCTCACTCAGGATGATATTTTCTAATTCCATCCATTTGCCTAAGGATTTCATGAAGTCAATGCTTTTAATCACTGTGTAGTATTCCATTGCATATGTGTACCACATCTTCTGTATCCATTCTTCCATTGAGGGTTGTTTCCAGCTTCTAGCTATTATAAATAAGGTTGCTATTAACATAGTGGAACATGTGTCCTTGTTATATGTTGGAGCATCTTTTGGGTATATGCCCAGGAGTGATATAGCTGGATTCATAGGTAATACTATGTCTAATATTTATTATTTTATTTTTATAGCTCTTTTAAAGTATTCACTTAAGTTTTTCACTCAGGGTTCTAGTAGTTTGTTTTATTTTCTTCAGAGTATTCTCTTATTACCTTAGAAATTCTACTTAGGATTGGAATTGGTGATCAATTCATGTCCTTGTCCATGGCAATCAATACTCAAACACAGAGCAAAATGCCCAGCCCCTTTGTTTTTCTACTTCTGATTAGTTATAGCAAGCACAGTTTGACTGCTTGTCTTTCTTTCCTCACATCTGGAAACTAGGACATATACATGAATTCTATATAGAGTTCTTCTCAACATTCCTTTTAAGATAGTGATAGATTTATATCAACTAAAGGATGTGCAGAGAAGTGTTGCTATGGTATGGATTTTGTGTTCTTGTTTTAGTTAGGGTTCAGGGAACACTGCTCACTGACCTCCCTATTCCTGTAGTTATCATGTCTATGTGGCCTTCTGTTAGCACATATGTGTCTAGAGGTGATGTGACTCAGGATTTTGTTTCTAGAGCTGTGGGCCCTGTTATGAACTCCTCAGTCCACTCTTGTTCTTCCCCAACTGTGTGGTTCTTATTGCTTTTAGACCAAACATGATAGATAAGTAGGACACAGTAGCTTGAATTATCTTTGAACTTTAAATTCCTTGCATTTAATGGTTAGACAACATTAAGTAACTATTTACTACTTATCCATAGATAGGCTATACCATACGTATCTATAGTTTTAAGAGAAAAGATTTTCTATTTGTATTTCCCAGGCTATGGATCATACTGTTTCCCCGAATGGCCTTTCTGAACATTGTCAGTATATATAAGAAGATGTCAGCCCCCATGTTTTATTTCAGATGTCACAGACTTGGGACTTTGCTTCATAGTTTTTGAATTAAGGTCCTGTTTGTTTTCTTAACAATGTTTATCTTCTCTATTTTACTTACTTTCTTTTTCTTTCCATCAGTGAAATGTAACAGATGAGGAAAACACTAAGATGTTCTTAAGTGGACAATGTAATTCCTACTGCATTACATTGTGACTCATTCTCTGTCCTTATTCTTTGAATATGTGACAGTGTAATACAAATGTTCTGTACAAATATAATTTAAAAGTCATTTGGCTATGTTTCTATTTCTATAATTCTATCTTCCAGTCAAACTCCACCCCAAGGCCTAAAATCAACGAAATAAATCAGTCAGAATATAATTTCTAAATAAGCGCATTAAAACTCCTTTTCTGGGATAACTAATGTTTTTGAAATCTGAAGTTTTCAATTTGCTTAACACTAAAAGTATAGTTTTAAAGTTTGGCGAAGTAAATGAACATTTCTCCAATAGTCTTTCCTCCTCTGTTTGAAATTGTTTTTTGACTCTATACTATTATTATTAATGCATAGTTTTAAATTAAAAATTATTTCAAAACTCATGCTGAAATCTTGTGTGTACATGTATTCATGTCTCTTTTTATTGTTGTCTCTAGAAAAGTTGTCTCTTCTTGGCTTAGCATAATAAAACACTGTATTGTTTGTTGTTTATAAATAACAGAAATTAATGCTTTTCACACTGTGAAGGCTCACTTCTGGAGATCAGCCTTCTAGCTGTCTCAGTTTCCAGGAGAAACCCCTCTGTACATGCATTTTCTTTTTTTATGATTATCATGACTATTTAATAATTAAAAATTCTTTTTTTACAATTCTAAGTAGTATTTATTAAAAATCTCCTTTGAGAAAAAAAATTTCAGCAAATTTTGACAATTATACCATCAGGTAGAAGATGTTTGTGTGTGAAATATTTGACATTGGAAAGAAATTTCAGAAGTATTTGAGAGAAGTAGCTAGTCCCATTTTTTAAAACTACAAAAAAAGCGGTTTAAGCATTTAATGTAATTTTCAAATTTTTTATTTTTGCTTTTATACCATTTTAATTACATGCAAGTATTAAGGTCAGTTCTAGCTTGAGGAACTAGCAATACAATAGATGCAAGAAACAAGCAAGATAATATACACAAGTAGTCAAAGAACAAGCAAGGCAATAAACAAAATTCTGTGAACACTCCTATGATCTCTATTTCTAAGGGCTTATAAGCATGACCAAAATATCTGAGCCTACTTCTCTGTCCTAGCCCAAAGTCATTTTCATGCCTGAAGCCTATTTCCTTGTTCTAGCCTAAGATTAATATTCCTATCTAGAAGTGGGCTTCAGACAGAAATTTGACATTAGGATAGAACAAAAAAGTAATTTCAGTCAGGAATCTAAATATTAGGCTAGAATTAACAATTATTTTATTGGATATTTTCTTTATTTATATTTCAAATGTTATCCCTTTTCCAGGTATCCCCTCCAGAATCCTCTTATCCCATCCTCTCTCTCCCTGCCTCTCTACCACCCACCCACCCACCCACTGCACTGGCATTTCTCTACACTGGGGCATTGAACCTCCTCAGGACCAAGGATCACTTATGTCCAACAAGGCCATCCTCTGCCACATACGGGAACAGAGCCATGGGTCCTCCATGTGTACTCTTTGGTTGGTGGTCCAGTACCCAGGAGCTCTTGGGGCTCTGGCCAGTTGACACTGTTGCTCCCCCCATGGGGCTACAACCCCCCCCCTTAGCTCCTTCAGTCCCTTCTCCAACTCCTCCATCATGGACCTTGCATACAGTTCAATGGTTGGCTGTGAACATTCGCCTCTTTATTTGTCAGGCTCTAGCACAGCCTCTCAGGAGACAGCCATATCAGGCTCCTGTCAGCAAGCACTTTCCTGCATCCACAATAGTTTCCATGTTTGGTGACTGGTGATGAATCCACAGGTGGGGCAGACTCTGGATGGCCTTTCCTTCTGTTTCTGCTCCACACTTTCTCTCCATATTTTCTCTTGTGAGTACTTTCCCCCCTTCTAAGAAACACTGAAGCATCCACATTTTGGTCCTTTCTCTTCTTGAGCTTCATACGGTCTGTGAATTGTATCTTGGGTATTTTGAACTTTTGGGCTTATATCCACTAATTAGTGAGTGGTGTAGAACAAAGAACAGACATGTTCTCTGGGACTTCATTGGAGCCCTTTTCTCATTAAGAGTTGAAAATTCATTTATTTGTATAAACTCTTAATACCATCACACTGAGTACTAAATTGCAATATGTGAATTTATGGTGACAGGACATTGTAATAGCTAGAAGAAGATACTATCTTACATAATAAATAACTCATCCATGAACCATACACTGAAGAGCAAAAGTGTTCTAAAATAAGATGCATAAAAAGGGGCATCAGCCTCATTGCCCCAGCCACGGATATCAGAAGATGGTATTTGTAAAACATCTTGCAAAGTGCATATTTTATGTATTTCATGTATTGATGATAATGTCTGGAGCTTTCAAAACTGTTGTGAGAAAAATCACAGACAAACAAAACTAGACAAAGGAGGGAGCAAAAAAGGAAAACAAAGAAAAAGAAAGGATGCCTGGAGAGAAGTGAAACACATTTCATTCACAGATTTTCCTTAAAGTATAAGCAAGCACAGGGTCAGTTTTATGAGACAGTAAATTCCTCAAATGGTATTCCAAAGTAATGAAAAGAACATTAATATCTGACTCAACTGGGGACTGTGCCTTGGATTTCTTTTAGAAAAGCAGATTCTGGGGTCTCATTGTCTTCCAACAACATACCCGAAACTCTGCACACCCAGAACCAACGTATAAAAAGATACTATAATCAAAACCACCAGGGAAATTCCCACCAATCAATATTTTAAAGCCACTCATCAGATATATATAGCATGATTCCATCCATTATTTATGGTTTTGCCTGTGTAACCTACACAAGAATTTTAAGTAAAATTTTAAAAGTGTTAGCAATTTAAAAGATATCTCTCCCCTCCCACAACAAAGCCAAGTTGCGTTGGGAAGTAGAGTAAAGAAGATGAATTCCAAAACTTTATAACAAGAAACTGAATGTTTAAATTCATAGCCCTTATAATCATGCATCAGCTTTGTGTTCCTAGTAACACAGTTAATGAAGATTCTATAAATTCTTGATAAGAACTTCTGATAATCTCATGATATCAGTAACATAAACAGTGAAGTGGTAGAGATATGACTCTGGCTTAAGTTTGTACAAACAGGATGAGATAAAAGGAGAAAAACAAGAAAGTTTTGCCTGAGGATGTATTTAGTGGCTAAGTATATACCACACATATGTGAAATCCTAGCTTTGGTCCCCAGAACATATATGCATAATCAAAGAAAGAAAGAAAGACAGAAATAGACAGACATAAAGAGAAAAAAGAAAGGCAATTAGAGAAAGAAGGGGAGAAAGGAATAAAGGAAGGGAGGATGAAGGAGGGAGAGAGGAAGGATTGATTTCCGTAAGATGACTGCATAGTTGGTATTAATTTTAAATTTGCTGGTCAGAGGCTATGGTACAACAAAGAACCTTTTGTAGTAATTCTGAGTCTCAGGAAGTTTCAGGGTGAGGATGAGGACATAAAAGTTGAGTAATATTAATGACATATTACAAAAAAAAATCCACCAAATAGTCTACTCTGCAATTGATGGCCGAACATCAAATACAGCATTATCTTGGTGTGGTAAGTATCCAGCGGTTTTCATTGAGCTCCTTCTGTTTTAACATGGGATTTGATACAATACAACTTCAATAACACTTCATCAAAATTTCATGTTCAGTAAGTCCAATTTCTTTCTTATAAATATTGCCCACTTTGGTGAGTAAAAAAGAACATGTTGTTTAGATGTCTTACATGGCCTCATTTATTTCTAAAAGTCAGTCTTTTCAGAAAATAAAGTTCACTGCCACAGTATGATACTTTCGGCATCATTACTTTGAATTCAGTTAGATCTATGTTTTATTAGAGGATATTAAACTTAATGAAAGGACTCAAAATTTAAAATTATTTACATTTGAAAGTCTTAATAAGGACTCTACAACTTTGTTTTTTATTGTCTGTTTTTTTTTTATTGTTTTGTGGTAGAAGGCCTCTATCTAAACTAACAGAGTAACAATTCAGTTACTAGTTGAACAAGAGTTGTTTCAGAGCCTAGACTAAAGTTACTAAAAATTTCTAACTTCTCATATTCAAGAGTAAGTGTAAACATATAGGTCTGGTTCCATTTATCTGTTTATCATCTATAAGTCTGTATGTCTATGAATCATCTACCAATATATCATCTCTCTACCTATTATCAATCCATCATATATGTATACATATACATATATATCCTGTCTATCATCTATCTATGTATCTAACGACTATTTACCCATCCATCTTTCATCATCATCTTTGTCATCATTAATTTTCATAACCACTCATATCCTAAGGAAATACAGCAATTCTTTAATTGAGTAACTGACCTCATCCACTGAGTAATCTTAAAAGACTTATCTTCACGGAAGCAGAACAGATATATGGACCTCTACTCACTAAAACAAGCCCAAGACAATTCAGTTACACTGAAATTTGCAGAATCTACTTTTCATAAATGGCAGTACTAACAAGGTCATTCTGAGATGAAAGAGACAGTAAATTTTTGCATAGTTTCTTGACCTATGAAAAAGAGCTCCTGTGTCTTGATATCTTGTGTGTATAAAATTATATGACAGATATGTTTCTGTTCTTAGTGTTATTGCAATGAGTGCATATCAGGAAGCAGGAAGCAAAAGATCCAATTTATATGCAAGTATTTTTGATGTATTTAAGTATTCTAAAAAGAATATATATATATATATATATATATATATATATATATATATTCTTCCAAAGTTATACACAAAAGTAAACTGGGCCATTTGTTTGTTATTAAGCAATATTTACAGTGAATTTTGTTCATGAAATCTTAGTAGTAATGGAAGAGACATTGGAATGTCAATTTCTTAGTAACTTGTTTGTCATTGTACATGTTGAAATAGATAAAAAAGATCTCTAAATTTTATAGGAAATTTTGAGATGCTTCCACAGATCTAACCATAATGCTAATGTATCACTTTTCATTGTATATTTTTTTTACATTTCAGATATTATCCCCTTTCCCTATACACCCCCTAACCCAGAAACACACTATTTCATCTCTCGCTCCTCCTGCTTCCATAAAGATGTACCCCCACTCACCCACCCACTCCCACCTCCCCACACTTGAATTCCCCCACACTGGTTCATCCAGCCTTCACGGGTCCAAGGACCTTTTCTGTATCACTTTTAAGTTATAGAATAAGCAACATTGAATTAAATTTTTTTGATACAAGGAAGTGAATGTAGATTTAGGTGCACCTTGGGAATTTATGCACTTCATATCACTCTGATTGGTGGTGTACTCTAACAACTGGTCTTTCTCATGCTTTCTACCCTGTTACTACAGTACATCTTGGAACATTCCTAGGTGAGAAGGAACTCAAAACACCCATGAAAGTCTCATAAATTTCATGCAGACTTATATAAAATCCCATTCTCTTAGCTACTGGACTGTAAAATGTGTAGTCTCTTATTTTTATTCTCTTTTAGCTTCTAATGTTTTTTTTTATTTTTTATTTTTTTGGTGGTTTAGGGGATAGAAACATGGACCTTACTTATACGAGGCAAGTAGTCTCCTACTGTCCCTACTGTAAAGCTTCTCTTTGAGATTCTGAAAGTAATTTTTAAATGTTTTCAACTACCTGCATTTATAATAAATAAAAGTTTGATGAGGGTCTATAGATATCATGTAGATATGAAGATTAATGTTTCCAGATATGAAGAGTAACTCTTAAATTCAAACTAAATAGATATCTCTAGACCTACAAAAACTATCCCACTTCCTTTGAAAAATTATTACAACAAAAAACAATATCCAGGTGATCAGAAAGTTGGAAGCTAACAAATCTAAAAGACTCAACTCGTTTATTCTTGAGACTGGCACAAAAATATGTACAATAAAATTATTCTATATTACTTCAATTTATATTATAAACCAAAATAGTTATTACCTTTTAATTTAAAGTATCTAACATTAAATTATAAAATAATATATGTATCATAGAATAGTATTGAGAACATGAAGTCTTAGTCTAGTATATTTGGTTGAACCTTAAAAAAATTAGAGATAGGAAAGTATCTGTACAATTAAAAATATACTCCTATATACTTTAGAAGAAACCTCTACTATCTGCAGCACCAGTAAATTACATCAAATGAAGAGAATATTGTCTGGCATCTGATTGATCAATAATGTTCTTTGTTACTTGTACTCAGCTTATTTAGATTTGAAGTAGAGTGTGGTCACATTTTCTTGCCAATAAAATAATAATTTATTTATTATGTTACATTTGTTTCAACTAATCCTGGAATTTCCAAAATAAATTCCATTACTATATGCTTGGTGAATGTTCACATGGTGGAGCATAGAGGTTAGCAGAATGAGTTCACAGACTTAATCTTGATTTTTCAGGCTGTATCTTTTATCATAGAATAGTTATTGTAGTTAATTACTTGTAGAATTGTGTAGTAAAAAATCAGAAGAATTGATGAATTAATCCCCATTTGCATTTGCTGAGATATGTCTATGTTGTGAACAGTTATCATCATTAGTATTAATGATATTATTAATTAAGATATATTTTCCCACAATGGAAATTAAGACAACTAATAATCTTCTAACCCTCAATAAAGAGTGACAAATTTGTGACAGATAAGAATCACAGCAGACATCCCAGTATGAGATTTTGCCTCAGATAAACTGCTCAGTTTATCTGTTATTCATTTTATATATTATTCAATTTCTTTTGCACTCTTTGGAGGTCTTATGCAGAATGATGGCTCCAGTAATCTGATTAATGTTCATGCCACAGTCAAAGTATTTTGTTCACATGCCTGCTAGTCTCTTCCTTTTTGGAATAGATTAAATTCATAACTAAATTTGATAGCAGGTCTCCTTTTTGCTGATAAATGACTGAGCCATCAATTGTTCTTTCATTATAGCTTGAGAGAAAATTCTGATACTAGCATTTCTGGCCAAATTTTGTTCATGTCTGCCCACTGAATTTGTCTGGATAACAGAAAATTATGTAGTGTATGATTCTAATTAGGATAAGAGATTAAACCCTAGGACCCATGCTTCAGCAAAATCCTTGCTATAAAACACTGGAAAACATCCTTCCACTGACCCAGTGAAATTTGCTTAGTCATGAGGACTCCAAGTGAATTTCCAGATCTTGAGACAAAACACTGTGCCAAGAAATATCACCAGAAGACTGGGGAAGATGCCAATCCACTTAATGATGGGCTTTTAGTACTAGGTCATGTAACTTAACTCTTCTTTTTCTCATCTTTATACATTCTAGATTCTCGCCTTAAAATCCCTTTGATATTGTTACCAGAATTAAATCATTTCAGACCATTCCTCCCAGTTCTGATATTTAGTTTATTTTTTCTTTCATTTTTGTATAATTTCCATGGCAACGGGGCCATGATGACTGTGCTCTGTCAATCCACACCTCTCCTGTGCTAGTTTGTTGTCTTTTAGTCTATATCGTTGAATGTTATTTGTTTATCATGAAGCAAATGATGACCGTCATCATGGAATTTAATGGCAAGGCCTTAGCCTTTCATTCTACAGAACATAAAAAATCTCATTTCATGCATGTTTATGTATACAAGAAGGGGAAAGACATTCAGTGCATACAGGTGCCAGGACCTCTTGGTAGCAACGGGCAGAATACCAAGACAGCTGTGTACTTTGGCAAGAAAGCAGAAAATCAGATGATGAGCAAGATTCAGAACAACCTTTTCAGTTTATGTGGTCTTCACTGAGGCAGCTGTGACCTGTTTTCTGGTACACGGTAATTTTTGTACTGTTCTTTATAAAAATTTTTGCCATGAGGTTACCTATGAGGAATTCCTGTATCCCTTCTTATTAGGAGTATAACATAAAAAGATTTTCTATTTCTTTCTTGAAGGTAGTGGTATTTACTTATTTGTTCTTTCATAATGTTTCCTTAGAAGATTTAATCAAGATCCCATTGAGCATATTTCTTTCTTTGTTGGTCTTGTCCCTTTGAGTTTCCCCTAGATCTCACATGTAAAAGTCTTGATGGCTGCCTTAGCAGAGGATCTTTAAATCCACATGGCTTTATTCTTTGGCCTAAATGCCCAGCATAGGATTTTGACATCATTCCCCAAAATCTAAAGTAAGTGCTATAGTAACACCCTTACTATCTTTCACAAGAGGGAATTCATGTATGCATACAAAACAGTTTTCCACATTTGGAGTGGCATTCTTAATACAGTAGATAGATAAAAGAAAGCATGATTTGGATCGATGTATGCTTGATGTAGAAAAAGATGAATGAGTACTTAAGAGTAGAACCATTCGGAGCAGAGAGACCATAGATGGAGGATTGTTATCCTTTGCAAATGTAGGGGTGGCTCCTATTATGTCTGCAAACGTGTAACAGATAGGGAATTCATTCAGGATGGTTCTTCCATGGCTCATTCCTTCCACTTGAGGACTGTTTGGAAAAATTAAGAGAAATAATGGGAGAAGGAGGGAGGTGGGGTAAATATAGTTAAAGAATTAGTGATACTTAAAGAACATTCCTTTATCAGCCTCATGATGATGTACAGTGAATATATATCAGTAAGTTTAATTTTTTTTATTGGATATTTTATTTACATTTCATATGTTATCCCTTTACCCCATCCCCCACCCACCCGGGAACCCCTCATCCCCTTACCCCTCCTCCGTCTTCTCCATGGATGTAACCCCCACCTACCCCCCCCCCACTCCCAATTCCCCACCCTCAAAATTCCCACCCCCTGGGGCGTCCAGCCTTCATGAGGTCAAGGATCTCTTCTTCCACCTGTGCCCGGCAGGGCCCTCCACTCTTACATATTCAGCTGAAGCCCTGGATCCCTCCCTAAGTGCTCCCAGGCTGGTGGTTAGGACCCTGGGAGCTGTGGTTGGTTGATATTGTTGCTCTCCTCATGGTGCCAAACCCTCTCAGCTCCTTCAGTGCTCACTCTAACTCCTCCATTGAGAACCTCATGATCAGTTCAATGGCTAGTTGTGAGCATCTGCCTCTGAATATGTCAGACTCTTGAAGGCCTCTGAGGAGACATCCATATCAGGCCCTTATCAGCATGCACTTCCTGACTTCCACATCAGCATCTACCTTTGGTGACTGCACATGGGATGGATACTCAGGTGGAAAGGTCTTCAAATGGCCCCTCCTTCAGTTTCTGTCCCTCACTTTGTCTCCATATTTGCTCCCTTGAGTATTTTGTTGCTCCTTCTAAGAAGAACTGAATCACCCCCACTTGGTCTTCTTTTTTTATGAGCTTCATGTGGCCTGTGAGTTGCGTCTTGGGCATTTCAAGGTTCTGGGCTAATATCCAATAATCAGTGAGTGAATACCATGTGTGTTCTTTTGTGATTGGCTTACTTCACTCAGGATGATAATTTCTAGTTCCATCCATATACCTAGGAACCTCTTGAATTCATTGTTTTTAATAGCTGAGTAATACTCCATTGTGTAAATATACCACATTTTTTGAATCCATTCCTCAGTTGAAGGAAATCTGGGTTCTTTCCAGCTACTGGCTATTATAAATAAGGCTGCTATGAACATAGTTGAGCATATGTCCTTGTTATATGTTCGAGCATCTTCTGGGTATATGCCTAGGAGTGGTATAGCTGGATCCTCAGGTAACGCTATGGTAATGCCAATTTTCTGAGGAACCGCCACACTGATTTCCAAAGTGGTTGCACCATCTTGCATTCCCACCAACAATGGAGGAGTGTTCCTCTTTCTCCACACCCTCGCCAGCATCTACTATCACCTGAGTTCTTAATCTTAGCCATTCTGACTGGTGTGAGATGGAATCTCAGAGTTGTTTTGATTTGCATTTCCCTGATGACTAAGGACACTGAACATTTCTTTAGGTGCTTCTCGGCCATTCGAGTTTCTTCCATTGAAAATTCTTTGTTAAGCTCTATACCCCATTTTTTAATAGGGTAATTTGGTTGTCTGGAGTCTACTTTCTTGAGTTCTTTGTATATATTGGATATTAGCCCTCTATCAGATGAAGGATTGGTAAAGATCTTTTCCCAATTTGTTGGTTGTCGTTTTGTCCTATTGACAGTGTCCTTTGCCTTACAGAAACTTTGCAATTTTATGAAGTCCCATTTGTCAATTCTCGATCTTAGAGCATATGCCATTGGAGTTCTGTTCAGGAACTTTTCCCCTGTGCCCAAGTATTCGAGGCTTTTCCCCACCTTCTCTTCTATTAGTTTCAGTGTATCTGGTTTTATGTGGAGGTCCTTTATCCACATAGACTTGAGCTTTGTACAAGGAGATAAGAATGGATCAATTTTCATTCTTCTACATGTTGTCTTCCAGTTGAACCAGCACCATTTGTTGAAAATGCTGTCCTTTTTCCACTGGACAGTTTTAGCTCCTTTGTCAAAGATCAAGTGACCATAGGAGTGTGGGTTCATTTCTGGGTCTTCAATTCTATTCCATTGATCTTCCTGCCTGTCTCTGTACCAATACCAGGTAGTTTTTATCACTATTGCTCTGTAGTACAGCTTGAGGTTAGGGAAGGTGATTCCTCCCGAAGTTCTTTTATTGTTGATAATAGTTTTCGCTATCCTGGGTTTTTTGTTATTCCATATGAATTTGAGAATTTCCTTTTCTAACTCTGTGAAGAATTGAGTTGGGATTTTAATGGGGATTACATTGAATCTGTAGATTGCTTTTGGCAAGATGGCCATTTTTATTATATTAATCCTGCCAATCCATGAGCATGGGAGATCTTTCCATCTTCTGAGATCTTCTTCAATTTCTTTCTTCAGAGACTTGAAGTTCTTGTCATACAGGTCTTTCACTTGCTTGGTTAGATTCACACCAAGGTATTTCATATTATTTGCAACTATTGTGATGGGTGTCATTTCCCTAATTTCTTTTTCAGTCTGTTTATCTTTCATGTAGAGGAAGGCTACTGATTTGTTTGAGTTGATTTTATAACCAGCCACTTTGCTGAAGTTGTTTATCAGGTTTAGGAGTTCTCTGGTGGAAGTTTGGGGGTCACTTAAGTATACTATCATATCATCTGCAAATAGTGATATTTTGACTTCTTCCTTTCCTATTTGTATCCCTTTGACTTCTTTTTGTTGTCTAATTGCTCTGGCTAGGACTTCCAGTACTATATTGAATAGATAGGGGGATAGTGGGCAGCCTTGACTAGTCCCTGATCTTAGTGGGATTGCTTCAAGTTTCTCTCCATTTAGCTTGATGTTGGCTACTGGTTTGCTGTAAATTGCTTTTACTATGTTTAGGTATGGGCCTTGAATTCCTGATCTTTCCAAGACTTTTATCATGAAGGGATGTTGAATTTTATCAAATGCTTTATCAGCATCTAGTGAGATGATCATGTGGTTTTTTTCTTTGAGTTTGTTTATATAGTGGATTACATTGATGGATTTCCGAATATTGAACCATCCCTGCATTCCTGGGATAAAACCTACTTGATCATGATGGATGATTGTTTTGATGTGTTCTTGGATTCGGTTTGCTAGAATTTTATTGAGTATTTTTGCATCGATGTTCATAAGGGAGATTGGTCTGAAGTTCTCTTTCTTTGTCGGGTCTTTGTGGGGTTTGGGTATCAGTGTAATTGTAGCTTCATAGAACCAATTGGGTAGTGTTCCTTCTGTTTCTATTTTGTGGAATAATTTGAAGAGAATTGGTATTAGGTCTTCCTTGAAGGTCTGATAAAATTCAGCACTAAAACCATCTGGTCCTTGGCTTTTTTTAGTGGGGAGACTTTTAATGACTGCTGCTATTTCCCTTGGGGTTATGGGACTATTTAGATGGTTTATCTGCTCCTGGTTTAACTTTGGGACCTGGTATCTGTCTAGGAAATTGTCCATTTCTTCCATGTTTTCCAGTTTTGTTGCGTATAGGCCTTTGTAGTAGGATCTGATGATTTTTTGAATTTCTTCAGTTTCTGTTGTTATGTCTCCCTTTTAAGTTCTGATTTTATTAATTTGGATACTGTCTCTGTGCCCTCTGGTTAATCTGGCTAACGGTTTATCTATCTTATTGATTTTCTCAAAGAACCAACTCCTGGTTTTATTGATATTTTGTATTGTTCTTTCTGTTTCTATTTGGTTGATTTCAGCCCTGAGTTTGATTATTTCCTGCCTTCTACTCCTCCTGGGTGTATTTGCTTCTTTTTGTTCTAGAGCTTTTAGTTGTGCAGTCAACTTTTTAGTGTGTGCTCTTTCCAGTTTTTTTTTTGTAGGCACTTAGAGCTATGAGTTTTCCTCTTAGCACTGCCTTCATGGAGTCCCACAAGTTTTGGTATGATGTGTCCTCATTTTCATTGAATTCTAAAAAGTCTTTAATTTCTTTCTTTATTTCTTTTGAGCAAGTCATCATTGAGTAGAGAGTTGTTCAGTTTCCATGTGCACGTGGGTTTTCCATTGGTTTTGTCATTATTAAAGACCAGTCTTATTCCGTGGTGATCTGATAAGATGCAAGAGATTATTTCAATCTTTTTGTATCTGTAGAGCCCTGCTTTGTGACCAATTATATGGTCTATTTTGGAGAAGGTACCATGAGGTGCTGAGAAAAAGGTATATTCTTTTGTTTTAGGATGAAATGTTCTATAGATGTCTGTTAAGTCCATTTGGTTCATAACTTCTGTTAATGTCAAAGTGTCTGGGTTTAGTTTCTGTTTCCATGATCTGTCCATTGCTGAGAGTGGGGTGTTGAAATCCCCCACTATTATTGTATGAGGTATAATGTGTGTTTTGAGCTTTAGTAAAGTTTCTTTTATGTATGTAGGTGCCCTTGCATTTGGAGCATAGATGTTCAGAATTGAGAGTTCACCTTGGTAGATTTTTCCTTTGATGAGTATGAAGTGTCCTTCCTTATCTTTTTTGATTAATTTTGGATGAAAGTCAATTTTATTTGATATTAGAATGGCTACTCCAGCTTGTTTCTTGGGGCCATTGGCTTGAAAAATTGTTTTCCACCCTTTTATTCTGAGGTAGTGTCTGTCTTTGTCACTGAGGTGCATTTCTTGTATGCAGCAAAATTCTGGGTCTTGTTTGTGTATCCAGTCTGATAGTCTGCGTCTTTTTATTGGGGAATTGAGACCATTGATGTTAAGAGATATTAAGGAAAAATGATTGTGGCTTCCTGTTATTTTTGCTATTAGAGGTAAAGTTATGTTTGTATAGTTATCTTCTTTTGGGGTTGTTGGAAGATTACTTCCTTGCTTTTTCTAGGTTGTAGTTTCCCTCCTTGTGTTGGCATTTTCCATCAATTATCCTTTGAAGTGCTGGGTTTGTGGGAAGATATTGTGCAAATTTGGTTTTGTCATGGAATATCTTGGTTTCACCATCTATAGTGATTGAGAGTTTTGCTGGGTATAGTAATCTGGGCTGGCAATTGTGTTCTCTTAGGGTCTGTATGATGTCTGTCCAGGCTCTTCTGGCTTTTATAATCTCTGGTGAAAAGTCTGGTGTAATTCTTATAGGCCTGCCTTTGTATGTTCCTTGACCTTTTTCCCTTACTGCTTTTAGTATTTTTTCTTTGTTTTGTGCATCTGATGTTTTGATTATTATGTGACGGGAGGTATTTCTTTTCTGGTCTATTCTATTTGGTGTTCTGTAGGCTTCTTGTATGTTTATGGGCATCTCGTTCTTTAGGTTAGGGAAGTTCTCAATAATTTTGTTGAAGATATTTACTGTCCCTTTAAGTTGGGGCTCTTCATTCTCATCTATACCTATTATCCTTAGGTTTGGTCTTCTCATTGTGTCCTGGATTTCCTGGATGTTTTAAGTTAGGAGTTTTTTGCATTTTGCATTTTCTTTGACAACTGTGTCAATATTTTCTACCGTATCTTCTGCATTTGAGATTCTCTCTTCTATCTCTTGTATTCGGTTGGTGATGCTTGCGTCTATGACTCCTGATCTCTTTCTTAAGTTTTCTATTTCCATGTTTGTCTCCCTTTGAGCTTTCTTTATTGTTTCTATTTCCATTTTCAGATCCTGAATGTTTTTGTTTAATTCCTTCTTTGTGTTTTCTTGCATTTCCTTAAGGGATTTCTGTGATTCCTCTTTAAGGGCTTCTATCTGTTTACTTGTACTCTCCTGTATTTCTTTAAGGGAGTTACTTAATTCCTTCTTATAATCCTCTATCATCATCATGAGAAGTGATTTTAATTCTGAATCCTGCTTTTCAGGTGTGCTGGGGTGTTCAGGGCTTGCTATATTGGGAGAACTGGGTACTGATGATGCCAAGAAACTTTGGTTTCTGTTGCTTATGTTCTTGCGCTTGCCTTTCGCCATCTGGTTAACTCTAGTGTTGGCTGCCCTCACTGTGTAAGACTGGAGTCTGTATTTCCAGTTATCTTGCTTGTTGCAGAGCTCCTCAGAGTCCAGATGTCTCTGTAGTCTTATGATACTAATCTTGGTATCTGCTGCTCTGAGTGCAGTGGCTCCTCGGCTGCTCTGAGTGCAGTGGCTCCTCTAGGATGACTCAGGAGTCAGTATCTCCACAGGACAGGAGTAGATCAACTCAGTGTTAGCTGCTCTGAGTATAGTGGCTCCTCGGCTGCTCTGAGTGCAGTGGCTCCTCTAGGATGACTCAGGAGTCAGTATCTCCACAGGACAGGAGCAGACCAACTCTGTGTCTGCCCCAGCCCACAGGACCAGGCAGGGGAGGAAGGGAAGTGGAATTCCGGAGGGGCGGGGTTTGGGTAGCTGCTGTGTCCTGAATGGCCCTGGCTCCCAGATGTATCTCTGGGGCTTAGGGAGTGAGATGGAGTTCTTACCGGCTGCTCTGAGTGCAGTGGCTCCTCTAGAATGACTCAGGAGTCAGTATCTCCACAGGACAGGAGCAGACCAACTCTGTGTCTGCCCCAGCCCACAGGACCAGGCAGGGGAGGAAGGGAAGTCAGTAAGTTTAATTTTTAAACAAATATTTATTCTTTTAAAATTGTAAAGATCAGAATCTCTGAAATCACGTTTGTTTGTTTTTTTTTTAATTTCAAAAGTGTTTTCTTTTAAAGCTTTGAATAATTCTAAATATTGTTTGGCTCATGAAAGCCAAAGTTCCTTTTGCCTCTGTAATCTTCATCTTTTTACTGTCAGCCTTCCAAAGGATGCTCATAATAATGTTGAGAGACCAGATGCTAATTCAGAATAACAAAGTTATAAATCCTTATAAAACTCTAGTGGAAACCAAATCATTGAACCATTCCTTTATCACTTATTGGTCTCCTCTTGCTTAATTATGGTCTTTTTAAAGTGTGCACTGAACAAACTGTTACTATCTTATCACTTTATATTTTACTGTGGCATAACTTATATACCATAAATTTTTGTCATTTTTTTAGTCTATTCTCATTTGTGCTACAATCAACACCCTAATCACATAAAATATACATTACAGTGAGAACCAATTGTGTACTCCAGAATCCAGGAAGCTATAAAGGATCATTCCTTGAATGGAAGAGAAAATAAATTTTAAGAAAAGGGAGAGTAGAAGACAATGATAAAAATGGCAGAAAAGTGATAAAAAGCATGAGCTTTAAATAGAGAAAAGGATGGGAAGTTAGGGAAGAGGGGGAGGTGAGAGGGTAATTAACACTAAGGATGTCTGTTAGCTACTTCCAAGACAAACTAGCTGATGCGTGAGCTTCCACAGATTCTTCTGTCTCTGCCATTTATCTGGAGACTCATTGTTCAGAGCTGTTCTATAGATCACAAGGCAACAGAGGACATTTCTATTGCTCTTGCTTGTCCACTTATACCTGATGATTTTATATATGTATATGTATGTGTATATGTATATGTATGTATGTTATAGAACATGGAGAAATAGAGTTGGCACTCATAAGGAAGCTGTCCCAACAGCTGTTTCAGAGTACTGAGAAATGCTGCACAGACTGTAACAGGAAAAGGAAAATCTACCGTCCTGCACAACTGTAAACAGTGTGAACTATGACAGCTGTAAGATACAACCATTGAATGCAATAATGGAACACATATTACAAGGGTAAAAATCACTTTTTGATTGGATATAAGACCAGTTCCACAGGGGAAAACACATACCAGGTACTGCTAATCTGACCAAGAATTCATAGTTAAGAATGTCCCAGGCTCCATGAGTGACATTATTATTATTATTTTGCTAAGTACACATATTATCAAACTGCTTTCTAATATAGTGGTGGCACCCTATGATTATATTTCCTAGTAAAGTAGTAGCCATTTTTTATATATATATTCTACCATGCTCATACAACAACAAAACACAGACTAGTATATTTTTTTAAAATATAGTCCTGTCAAGAGACTTATAATTACATATATGACATTGTGCCAAATTGTATTTATCATTTGTACTTTCCTAATGTTCACTTTGCTCAGCATCTTTCCATGTGTGTAACTTCTTTCGAGTGGTGCCTATGAAGTTCTTCGTTGTATTTTAAATGTAGAGACTTTTAATACTTTATAATTTATTATAAGAATATTTTACTTTCCAAAGATCCTTAATACATATATGGATAAAAATATTCCCTTTCATATCATAATTTTTTTCATTTTCATAATGATATACTACATGAATTCATTTGGAGACCATTTAGCTTCTTGTTTATAAACATTAATGGTCTTCATCAAATTTTGGATGCTTTCAGAAAATGTTGTTTCTCCAAGTATTCTCTTTCTCTCTCTCTCTCTCTCTCTCTCTCTCTCTCTCTCTCTCTCTCTCTCTGTCTCTCTCTCTCTCTGTCCCTGTCTCTCTGTCTCTCTGTCTCTCTGTCTCTCTGTCTCTCTCTCCCTCTCCCTCTCCCCCCTCTCTCTCTCCTCTTTCCCTACTTCCATCTCTTCTTCCCTCCTTCTTTCTGTATTTCTCTCTTCTTCTTTAGAAACTTCCAATATACATATTTAATATTTTGGTACACTTGATGGTACCTTTAGTCTATGTTTATGTTTCTTCACTCAATTTTTGTTATCTTTCAAAGTCTGTATGAGCTCATTTGCTTATGTTCATATGGGCTGTCTCCTCAGCCTGCTGTGTCTGTTAAATCCTTCTCATGCATTTTTAATTAAATTGTTAAATGTAATGATTCACACACATATGCACATGCATAAATGTATATATAGATGTAGGTAGATTATTTTTAGACAGCAAGCTTATATAATGAAACCAATATCTATCAATATTTTATTTCATTGTTACATGAACACAAGGGACAGCTGTCTAAACTAATTTCCAAAACAGTCAACTCTCGAAATCACCCTCTAGTTTATTTACATAAATATGATTCAGGTCTGTTAAAGTTAGTCTGACAAGATTTCCTTGAACTACATTGTCTCAAAGACTATCCACATGGGTCTAATTATCTTCTCAATAATCTTTCCTTGAGGTACTTTTTGAACTAAAATTTAAAATAGATGAGTCTCAAGCATATATTAACTATTAAGGCTGCAGCCAAACCTCAATTGTTCATTTTCAGACAACTGTTTATCATTGTTGTTCAATTTTAATTAGTGAAAGCTACATTCATAGGGAATAAAAAATGGCACAAAGAGAATGTGCCATTTCCTTACATGATGAATGACAAAAGTGAGAAACAATGAAATGCAACATTTTGAAGATATTTCAAAGAATTTAATGATGACATAAGTGCAAATCTGTTTATCTTCTGTAAACATTTTAAAGGGTAATTTTAACTCTATACTTCCAATCCTCGCTAAAACAGATATTTGAATCATGGTTTCTCCTTTACAACAACTCACAATAAGAAACTTGATTTTAAGGAAAATCTTTCTGCCATGAGAAGAGATGCAGTTTGGTCTGTGGTAGAACTCTGAACCTGACAAGCTGGAAGGAGGAAGAGCAACAAATAAGCTTCCAGATGTAGAAATACTAGAATATTCAGTCATGGGTGCATTGGAAATTTTGTTTTTGTTAATTTGCTTTTGTCAATAAAATAAAAAATATGAACATTATACGAGAAATGAAAGACAGGTGTTAGAATTCTAGGAGAAGGGGACAAAAAAAACCAACTTCCACATGCGCAAACGACGAGAGAAATCAAGTCTAGAGAATAAAAAAGAAATAGGCTTGCTTTTTTTAATGTTTATATTTCATGCTCTATATAAGTTGAATTGTTTATAGCCGTGATTCAAAAGACATGGAAACTGACTGAAAATAGCATCAGCCCAGATAGAATAAGCAAAGAAAAATTATTACATATATAGAGGGTGAAATTTAAAAGTGGCAGTTTTTCTAACCCTGGTAGCTCCCAAACAATTGAGACCAGATCTATACAATTATTCAACAAGCTTTTAATCACAATAACTGAGCAGCTAATCCCAAACCTCTATGCAATCAAGCTCCTTTCCAGCTGTATATCTGAGGTACTTGGATCTTTGTCTCTCCTTGTTCAGTGTGCTTCATGTGTGTCCTCATGGTGAATTCCATTGGCAACATGTCCTAATACCTGACCTCATGGCAAGCTCCTCCTCCTCATTCTTCTTCTTCCACCTGCCCCTCTTCTGTACCTTCACCAGCCTCTTGTTCAAATTTCTCCTGGCTCTTCTCTCTTGCACCAGTAGCTGGGATAGGAGTTCCAGCTTTTCTATTTCCTCTCACTGTTCATTGGCTCCTCAGCCTTTTATTAACCAATCAGAGATAATTGTGGGGCATTCTTTACACCATATTCATACAAGAGATTCTTAAATATTCATGATGATGCATGTGTCTGGACAGTAACAAGATTTCAGGGCTCAGAATTCAGTATCTTAGTAGGGTACACAAAAACCACTTCCTACACATTTCTTTCCCAGTACACAGGAGCACTCCAGTTTAAAAATATAACTCAAATTTCACTTCTCTTATATGAGTAAATAAACTGCTTCACTAATTAAACTTGTGTGAATTGTGTATATCTTTGTGAATTTCAATAATTGTATGTAATGCTTCAGATCAAAATGTCTCCAGAAGATATTGGCTGAAATAAATAGGCTGAGTAAAGATCTGCCTCAATAATAAAGTTAACATCACCCAGTGCACTAAAGGAAACAGATTGCACTTTTCTCTTAACTCCAGGAGTAGATTTATAAGTTTAAATGAACATATTCATCAGAAAAATATGTATAAAAATATGTCCCAGAAAACTTTGTGTCATGGAGACTCCTGGAATGAGGAAACGGAGTTCAAAATCTATCTCTTCCTCTTGATGAGATGTATTACTGCGTAGACTGAATACATTGAACTTGATGTTGTCACTGGTAAATTGAGAATACAGATGATAAGGTATACCATGTATTAAGTCACAGACAATGAACCAATGTTTAGCAGACACTATTCTAATCTAACCTTTCAATTCCTCAGTAAATCAAGTACTACTAATTTTGATTTAAACATAAGAAGAGTGAGCTTTTTCAAGATTAATAATCAACAAAACATTTCAAAAGTTTGAATGGAGTGTTGAATTCACAGTACAGATCCACAGTGGTTGTAAATTCAGGTCTCATAATCTATTCATCAAGTCCTATTTCCAATCTTAGTATCAAATACTTTCATGTGTGTAATAAAGTCTTAATTTAGTGAATAAATTATATTGTCACTGTTTAAGATTGACCATTCAGAAAAAAAATGGACACTGACAAAAATTTGCTCTCAGAACACTAGTTTGGAAATTTTCACTGATCTCCATTCCAGGCAGAAAGATACAAACAAACAGGATTAGCCAGAATGAAAAACAGTGCCCCTGACACCAATCATACAGGAATTAATGATAATAGAATGGAGTTCTTCCGTTAGAAACATTAGATCACATCACCCAACTTATTACATGCAAGGCTTCCCAAAAGAGGATATGAGCTATACAAGACAGTATTAATGATTCAGAAAATTTTTAAAGAGAGATGAGATCTGAGAACTTTATTCTGGAAGTACATAGTACTTGTAGAATGAAGTTCTTCACAGAAGAAAGTATATCATGTCTACAATAATAAATTTCCAGCATATATAAGTATCAGTTTTACATTTTATTATTTTTATAAAGCAAAATGCCCAAAATCAACTTGAGGAGGAAGGGATTAAAGGTATGTACTAAGGGCATGTTTGTGTTCTGGCCAGAGGGATTAAAGGTATGTCATTCCAGTTTGCTCATATAGACCTAGAAATTCATTGAATGTTATCTCTTGCCAGAGCAGCCATGTTGTGGATTAAAATTCCACTATATCTCCTGATCCTCAAGTGGAAGGATGGATGGCCATTCCACAGTCAAAAACTCTGACCCAGAATTGTTTCTGTCTAAAAGAACTGTAGAGATAAAAATAAAGAAGAGACTGAGGGAAAGGAGGTTCAGTGATAAGCCCAAACTGGGATCCATTTCAAGGGGAGGCTCCAAGGCCTGACACTATCACTGAGGCTATAGTGTGCTAACTGACAGGAACTTAGCATGGCTGCCCTCTGAGTGGCCCAACAAGTAGCTGAAAAAGTCAGATGCATATACTTATACCCAACCAGTGGAAAAAAGCCAGGATCCCCTAGGGTTGAATTAGGGAAAAGCTGGAAGAGGCTGAGGAGGAGAGTGACCCTATAGGAAGACCAACAGTCTCAACTAGCCTGAACCTCTGAGATCTGTCAGACACTGAGCCACCAACCAGGCAGCATATGTGACCTGTTCTGAGGGCCATGACACAAATACAGCTGAAAACTGCCTGGTCTGGTCTCAGTGAGAAATGATGCACCTCACCATCGACAGACTTGATGACCTCTCCAAGCCCCAGGGAGTGGAGAGGTTTGGTGGGGTGGGGATTGGGGGATGGGGATATCCTCTTGGAGATGGGGGAGGAGGAATGGGATGAGGAACAGTCAGAGGGTAGACTAGGAGGGGGATAAGAACTGGACTGTAAAAAAGATAAAATAATAATAATAATAATAATAATAATAATAGAGATAGACAAATGATTCTTACCTAACTAGTCTTTGTATAGTTTCAAATTAAAGCTCAAAATGGGAGTGATAGGAAAGAGAGTTCTACTAGAAACTCCATCAGGTGACAATTGAAACCAGGTTTTACTCTTGATGTTTTGTTTGTTAAATATACTTGTAAAACTGTATAGGGACAAATAGGGCCTTAACTTAAAAAGTAACAGTAGAAGATTCTTTGCTCTCAAGTTAATCTTACATGGCATCAGTTAATGAAATTTATCTCTTTGAAACTTGAGACATATGCATTTATACAGATTTTTGTTAGTTTTATATGTCAACTTGGTTGGGATAAATATCCTGAGATAGTTGGAAAGATATTATGCTGGGTAGTATATCTTTTAAAGTGTCTCTACAAGAGATTAGCAATGAAATGGATTAGTTGAGTAGTGCTCTCTTTAAGTAATGCTCTGAACATCACGCAGTGCAATGAGAGTGCATTGGCACATCTTATTTCTGAGCTTGAACCATGACATTATCTCATCCTGTCCTCAGACATCAGCATTCTTGGAAATTTGGACTTTGAGCTCAGACTGAAGTTAAAAGACTGGCTTCCTGATTCTTCAGCAATGGAGTTTGACTGGAACCATACCATCATTCATGGATCTCTGGCTTGCAAATGCCTCCATAATCATATTAGCAAATGCCTTTGCTGTGACTTCTATTGTAACAAAACATGATAGCTAAAAGCAATAGGAAAAGATTTATGTCAGTTTATTATCCATCTCAACAGGTAATTATGAGAGGAATCAAAGGTAGAAATCTGGATGGAGAAATACTGCTTCATGGCTTGCTTAGCTTATTTTTTATAGCACCCAGACCACAAATTCAGTGGTAGCACCAACCACAGTGAACTATGCCCCTTTCTCAATATCAATCGTCAATCAAAAACACACTCACATATCAATATGATGGGGATAGTTTTACAGTTAAAGGGCCTAATTATGTGAAGTTGATATAAAACTTTCATAGTCAACCTATAAGACCCCTCTTTTTCTTGGACATGTTACATGCTTAAATCCCCCCCTCGTGTGTGTGTGTGTGTGTGTGTGTGTGTGTGTGTGTAGGAGAAACAGAATTGTAATATAATGGTACCTTAGATGACTGAGTCTACTTCCATAGAAACACTAACAAATTCAACTAAATATTAGTTATTGTCAGGTACATATTTTTGAAACTTTCTCTGATCAAACAAACAAGTAGTAAACTTCTAATAGAGCCAAATATGATTACTTGTTAACTGTGCTTGCCAAAAGTCTTACTGGCTGCTTTTGTTGGCTCTCCAAGTTTTCTTATAGTGACCAAAACCATAAAAAAAGTTGGTGTGTAAAATAATGATATCATTTTATACATTTGAAAGATACATTTAAAATTGACTAGCATAATATATAATTAAGTTTGAAGAAAAATTACATCACTCTTATTTTTGTGGATTAATTCACACAGACCTTGTGTTAATATTACACTCTACATTTCTATTTTTTTTCAGTTAAACATGTGAAAATTATAATGATTTGGAATGTTATTTGAAAATAAAATAAAATTAATCATGACATCCTTCCTTGGAATAAAATTATGAGAGCCATGGAATATAATGCAAATTAACATATATTTTCATAGAAGCTCACATAAGTAAAAAGAGACTACATAAAATAAACACAAAGAAAATTATCCTCTTTGCATACTTACTGGTAGCTGCAGTCCTTGGTAGAGAATGATGCATATTATTAAATCATGTGAACCTTTGGCCAATAAACATAAAGGCAGTAGAAACTGGTCTGGTTACTAAAGCAATTTATCACACACAGATTCTTGATTCGTGTTAAGAAAAAAAATTTCTTTTGCTCTGAATGGATGCTTCTAACCATAAACATTACAAGGATTTCTAAGATACAGATATTTATTCATAATACAAGGAAATGTATATTTTCTCTAGAGTGTTTTCACATAAACTTAAAGATTTCTTTGAATTAATACATATTAATACAGGGTGTGATTTTGCAATAAGATATACTAGATTATAGATGAACACAAATTGAGTAAATTGGAATTTATCACCTGAAAAAAGGTTTGGGATCAATGAAATGTCCACTTCTACTTCATGTCCTTCCTGATTTATTGTATCTTGTACACAGGCTAGAAATGATGGACATGTTTAGGAACACTGATTCCTGCCCTTGTTTCTTCTTTTATTTTTTTACCTGGCAATTGAATGAGCATTGGTCTGGAAATGCTAAACATGATCCAACATTTTGGTTTAAAGTATTCTGTAAAGTCCAGTCAAACCAATCCAATGTATAGGTACAAAGACACCTCCCTGGTGGGTCAAATGGACCAAACCATTCAGTTACCCCATTTACTTTTCTATTGCTTCAACTAACTCAATATTCCCAAAGACTACTTAAAGAAAAAAAGGGTATTTGGGGCTTTAAGGTTCAGAGGATAGCTCCTTGAAAATTATGACAGGAAGCATGACAGCAGAGAGGCAGGTATGGCTGCTGGACCCAGAGCTGAGAGTTTACATCTTAGTCCTCAAGCAGAAGACATAAAACAGTAACTGGAAAAGGCATGGACTTTTAAATTCTCAAAGCCCAGCTTCAGTGACACACCTACTTCAACAAGGGCACATTCTCAAACAATTCCACCATCTGGAGACGAAGTATTCAAGCCTATGAGCTGATTAGGGCCATTCTCATTCAAACTAAAACACTTCAGATCTCAATCTAAATAAAGATGTGTTAAATTCACATCTGGATAAATTCAAAAACATGGCCTCCTTTGGACCTATCTCTTCCCAGTTACACAGGAGCTTTTTTTAAATTACTTTATCTTAAGATATCTTGTGCAATAAGATTTTCTAAGCATACATTTCCTTTGCATATTAAATTCATTCCTTGGGTACTCAGTCTAAAGAACCAAGAAGCCATTACCTTGATGATGAAAAGAGAGAAACTGGTAGTCAGATTTAAGGGACCTCCAAAGGAGGAGCTTTGCTTCTCCATGAGAAAAACTGGAAGAGAGTTAAGGTTTCTTATCTACTGAATGAAAAGTTCCTGAGGCAGTTTCAGATGGGAGTCTAACCTCAGTAGGAATAGCCTCCATTCCTTACCAAGAAGCTATCTCTAATGGATAAACACTTATAAAAGGAAAATTAGACAAATATCCATAATAATCAAATCAGTCATTTGAAGACATGATCTTTATGGTGTATCCTCTGATAGGCATTAAAATGAAATAGCAATAGAGCATTTCTGTGATAATGTTTGATCCTCTACACAACTATTCTAGGAAGGCCAGCATTGACTCTCCTTTACTTGTCTCCAACTGGTGTGAGTGCCGGCCCCTTGCTATTTTTTTTTTCTGAGTGATAAAGCCTTCTCTGCATTCTTGGCACTTTGCTTGTACCTTTCGTATTACTACAACTATGTTAGTAAATGAGTTGTTGAAGTTACTCCTTGAACATCTATGGTAGTATCAATTTCCTGACACTGATAAAAAAAACATAAAGATAATTGAATAAACATTCAATGGAGAATTGTTAAGTTGATAATATGTTGGACCAAGTCATACCACAGCAAAGACTGTGGTTATTGTTCATCTCTCTATCTCTCCAATAGCAAGATTGGCCTCTCTATCTCTCCAATAGCAAGATTGGCATGGGTAAAGACACTGGCCACAAAACGAGATGATAAGGCCACAGAACAAACAAGTATGAGAAATCTTAACAACCATGACACTTATTTTCACTAGATCTAAAATCCAGTGTATAATAATACTGACAATATTATCCTAGCTAGTAGTCATCTAACTCATCAAAAGAATAGAGGACAATAGTTATACTTTGAGTAAACATCTGAATCAGACATCTAAACATGGTAGTTCATTGGTGAGATTTGCTGCACTCACTAGATTTGATAAGTAAAGTACTATGACTACATTAGCTACTTGTTGCTGTGACAAAATGCATTTTAGAGGCAACTTAAGGAAAGAAGTTATGTGTTCTGGCTTGTAGTTTGGAGGTATACAGTCAATTATAATGAGTACAGCATGGTGGCAGGAGAAGGAAGCAGCTGGTCATGTATTTATAGTCAGGAAGAAAAGGAAATTATAAGTATTGTTTGCCTCACTCTTTCCTTTTTATTAAATTCAGCACTCGATCTTACAGAATAATGCTGCTCACAATTAAGGTAGATCTTCACACTCGAATTTACCAGAGGCATGCCCAGAGATTTGCCTCCCACGTGATTCTGTATTTTGCCAGCTTGTATTAACCATCACGGACACTGACATTGCATTTGTAAACTACCCATTGTGTTAGATACCTTACACATTTATTTGATTTGTAGGAAATTTTGAATTTTTCTTATCAGCAAAGACCTAGAGTATAATACATGATGTCACAATTGTACCTTTAACCAGAACTTACCATCTTTAGCCTGTGTCCTTAGTGGTTGCTAAGCAAATCAATGAAAACCATTTTCCAATCACAGTTCCATCATTAGACAACTGACATTTGTGATTAGATTATTTTCTTTCTGTGGCTTTTTATTCTAGGCAAAATCGACTTATTTTAAACTATTTTAATTCTGTCTTAAGATTTTCTGATTGATTCTTTGGAATATACACTCTGCAAACTTAGGAATACAATAGTTTACAGAAAGTGCTTATCGCTGCATGGCACCCTGTGCTATATATGTAGAGTGATTATAAACATTTTGCATTTCCCACTTTGCCTTTCTTTGCTGTAGGTAGAAAAGGTCTGAAATACAATATAGACACTAAACTTGCTTTGTATAAAGTTAACATCCATTTCTTATTTTTATTTAAAAAAAGTGAAAACTAGTCCCTTTGTATATTCTTAACAAGTTTTATCTGCTCTGTGAGCTCTTTCCCTCCTCCTGTAGGGTTTCCCTGTCCAGCTTCTGTGTGATGGCTGTTGCTTTGCCTTATTATGTTTTGTTTTGTTGTGTTTGGGTTGTTTTCTCTTGGAGGCCTGCTCTCTTCTCTGAAGGGAGATGGAGTGGGGAGTGAATCCAGGAGATAGTAGAAGCAGTGCAGAGCTGGGGGGAGTGGATGGGAGTGGGAAGCTCTGGTTGAGATATATAGTATGAAAGAAGAATATGTTTTTCAATTTAAACAAAGTTACTCTAGCTGAGAATAGGCATGCAAATGTGACTGAAAGTTACTTTCTGAGATAATCATACCATATGTTTTAACAAATTTCCATATTTCCAGGGTCACTCAAAGATGCAATCTATAGAAACTACAGATTCTTTGTCACAGAAAAAGCCTTGGAAATCTCAATGACTATTATAAGTGACTTACTTATAATTACATATTACAAAAGAGGAAGCTTACTCATCATCTTTAGCCAGAAGAGAAACACTCAGTGCTTTTCCTGTTACCTACTGTCTATAGTCTGATGATTATATCATTGTCAATGTCATTGTCTTCGGTAAAAGTCTAACCTTCTTTAATTTCAGAAAATAAAGGCTGGTTGTCCTTAAAAACTTATTTAATGACTGTATTTGGAACATTATTAAAACACTATGTAGATCTTAATAAGGTAATTTTTATATAGGCTTCACAATGAAAGGAACTGGATCCCAGAGTTTTAATTGTACATCTCTAAGAACTTTTTGTAGCTTTGTCTGATATAATTACTGTTTTGTATCTGAAATATATTATATATAATATATATTCTATTGTA
This sequence comes from Grammomys surdaster, assembly GCF_004785775.1. Lineage (NCBI taxonomy): Eukaryota > Metazoa > Chordata > Mammalia > Rodentia > Muridae > Grammomys > Grammomys surdaster. The sequence continues at coordinate 1,003,502 of NW_021620926.1, forward strand.
AGTGAAATTTACTTAGCTATCTTCACTGAAATCAAATAAAAAATCTATATCACTATATAAATCTCTCTTGCTTAAATACTTTGCTAGACAAGTATCAAAGGTCTCTGTAATCAAATATAATAGTCAAAACAGAATAATTTTCAAAGATTTTCTTCTTCCTTGTGATTTGTTACAGATTTGTTGAGCACAAAATCCCTCAAATTGCTAATTAAATATATTTTTAAAAGAGAGAAAATAATGTCTTTAGCCACCAATCACCCCCTTGAATGCTGTGAATTCACTAGTGGGCAAGGCTTTATTTGTTTTTGTATCCCAAAATAACTAAACTTTCTCTCTAAAAGTAACACCCCAATTATAAGAAGCTATAAACTTGGAGGACACCAGTGTGAACATTCAATGGAAATTGTTTAACTTTCTATGTAATTTTCAGATGTAGACAGGTAAGTGATGAGGGAATAGTAAAAACAAAGGAAAAAAACTTTACAAAAACACACCCTTTTTGGTTACATGACCAACTATTTGTAAAGAAAAGTGTGACATGATCACTAATATATTATCTGCCATCTTTTCTTGGCTGTGATGACTCATAACATTAGCTGTGGAGAATGAATGCATACAATAATTTCATTGCTGACTACGTTACATATTTATCTATGAGTAAATCTTTTCAGGAACTTGGAAAGTTGGCCATAGTCAAAAAGGAATTAGAGTCAGACATAAGCATTTCAGAATCTAAATGTGATTTTTTTTCATTCCAAAGTCAGATATACAGTATTTTAATATGAATTTTCTAAACCAGAATAAAGAGCCCAGATTTGTAATCTCTATTTAACACTACAGAAGCACAATGGGTGTGGCTTTGAAAGCTGAAACATAACAGGAAGAGGACAGAGTACTTTCCCTTTCCTGCCCACATTTTGATTTAACTTCATTTTATAACTAATGCTAAACTAAAAGGAAGGTATATATTCAGTTGTTATGCTTTTGTATAATATATTTATTTCTATCTGCAATCTACACTATATTAATACTTCTATTTAAAAAATCAGCCATTAATGAGCAACCCAAACAAGACTTTTCATGTAACAGTGAACAATGACTATCACTGTCCTTATAATTCTCACTTCCTGGTCATGAGGCATCCCTTTGTGGCTATCATAATTGGTGTAATGAATTTCCTAAAATAAATGGAAGTCTAATTTGATCCAGTGCCCAAGAACAATCCAGGCATTCACAGCTAAACCACTGACCTGATTTGAAGACGAATCATGCCAGGATGAAGTCATGCTTTTCTGTGAAGTGTGCTCCCTCAGTACAGGATTTGAATGGTTTGCTCTGTGGGCTCTGAAGAGGGGATTTCCAGTAACAAAGAAATACAATCTGAGCTCACAACTCCAGACACCTAGACTTACTTTAAATAACAGAAACTTGAGATGGAAAGAAAACATGAGCTATCACCTTAGTTCAGTGACTGTCAGGGAGTGGAAAACTTGCTGGTGCCCTTGGTTTTGAACAGTTCAGAGTCACAGGTTGGTACAGGTAACAACTTTAAGGATTTAAAGATAACCTCCAATCAGGCAAGGGTCATTATTTCAGAAAGTTTAACATCTAAATGCCAGACCCTCATGGCAGGTGATTTTTGAGGACGCATATGCACAGATTTACATACTTCATTATAGCTTTGCCACTATTTCAAAGCTATATTGACTGGTTTTGCCATGTATAAGGCAAGTAGCTGTTCTAACAGCATGAAAAGTATGTTATGATTTGTTTTCTACAATTAAAGAACCCAACCTAACACACAGTCACAGTTTTGAAAATTTTAATTATTGAAATTCATTGTAAGCCTTTCCAGAGAAGGTATAAATATAATAAAACACTGGAATTGGAACACTTACTGAATTAATGTGTATAAAGGAGTTGTAGCATATACTCAAATGGGGAATTTATTCCATAGGATAATCCCAAATCCAGTATAATCTTCATGATTTAGTAAACAGTACATGTCAGTTATAAACTGCCTTCAGCTGCAGATTTTCCCTTTGACCACCAAGAAATTGGCACCAGCTAGTACACAGTTTATGAATATCAATTGTATAAACATGAAATGTGATAACGATTGTCGTTTCCCTGCAATAAAACTTTCACGTGTCTCAAAGTGGCCATAATTTTTACAATAATATCAAAAAAACACATTATGAAATTCACTATTGGGCAGTGGTGGCGCATGCCTTTAATCCCAGCACTTGGGAGGCAGAGACAGGCGGATTTCTGAGTTTGAGGCCAGCCTGGTCTACAGAGTGAGTTCCAGGACAGCCAGGACTGCACAGAGAAACCCTGTCTCAAAAAAAAAAAAAAAAAAAAAAAAAAGAAAAAAAAAAAAGAAATTCACTATTGTAGATGGCTCTTGACTAGTAGGATATAAAAGAAGTAAAAGTTTTAGTGAAAGTGAACTGGATGAAAAATAAGTGGAATACAATTTTCTGTTCAAAAATACAAAGTCTACAGTTTACATTTTATTTGCTTAAACTTTCTTTTTAAAGATAATACTATGAATAACTTTGAATCAAGAAATTAGATAAAATTGGACAGATAAAATGATAAAATGGACAGATTCCAAGAACATATGAACTCCACACAGTGATTGAAGAATTAAATAAAAACCCTATTTTTCCTCTAACTCGGATAGTTACTTCAACAAGTAAAACACATACTTGCCTAAAGAAAACTTTAAAAATGGATGTCTTTATAGTAGAATTTTATTATATATTTCCAAAAAATTAGTACTTGTCCTTTTAAATGTCTTCCAAAAATAAGAGAGCATTCACCATAGATAAAATATGAGGGCAGCATTATTCTTAGACCCAAAATAGAAACAGACACAGAATAAAATTTTTAGCTCTTAGGGCATCTTTCAATCTTTTTTTTTTTTCGAGACATGGTTTCTCTGTGTAGCCCTGGCTGTCCTGGAACCCACTCTGTAGACCAGGCTGGCCTCGAACTCAGTAATCCGCCTGCCTCTGCCTCCCAAGTGCTGGGCTTAAAGGCGTGTGCCACCACCGCCCGACGCATCTTTCAATCTTCATGCAGAGAAATTTCTTTTTGCCATAGAAGGTGATTAAAACAGAGAACCATGACTGGTTCAACATATAGAGAATAACAAAAACCAGAGGGCTCTGCTTGAAATAGAGGATCTATATCTTAACCTTTCCTCAAGACTCAAAGTTCACCATGGAAGTGGGATGAAGGAATATGAGAGGCATAATTACTAGACATATGCACTGAAATATTATTTTCTGTGTTGCTACAGACATGAACTCAAAGTGGCTTTGCCTATATGCTCATGATTTGCACATGAGCATACATTCCAGTATGGAAGACATAAGGGCCTTCCCATAAAGCACTTCACTTAGGTGAAGAACTATCTGTAACTGGTGGCTGAAAGAGGATCTGGAATCAGTCTTCTTCAAGAATATGATCCCAGAGAGGCTATATGTGTTTAATATATAGTCATACTTTCATGAACATATAGGCAGCATTGAATAGATTCATCAGGTTCTTTTTAAAATGCTGAGAATAAAATGTGGTGGGAAATGAGAGGAAGAACTAAAAGCTAGAGAAGGAATAAGGATGGATTTACAAAAACTCATTATATAGATGTGTAAAATAATAAATAGTAAGAATTTAAAATGATAAAACAATATTATTTATGTACATAAAGTTAAAACTATACTCATTCTAGAATACCATCTAAAAGAATGATATATCTGAATAAATTTAAAACAAGGAATTAATAGAAATCACTGAATACCATAAAGTATCACTGAAAGTAATTAGAAAAAAAAAGACCTAAGTAAATAAATCAGAAAGAATTGTTATGATTACAGTAATAACCAAAAGTTTACTGGTTAAATGCAATCACTCTTAATATTTTATCAGTATTTTAGCAAAAATGTATACTTATTTTCCTATAGAATTGAAAGGTACATGTAATTGATGAGATAGTCTTGAAAAAGAATATTTCTCAATTTTTACAAAGTGACTCAATCAAAACTAATTCTGGCATAAGGATAGAATATTGTAGAAATAGAGATAATAATAACCAATGAGTTACGCTAGAGAAAAAGAAATCCAGACCACTGAAATAAAATTGAGAAAGGTTGATATATCCATGAAGAATTCACACTGGACTAGGAATGCAAGTAGACTATCTGGGAGAAGGAGCAGTTCTTCAGCAAAAAAGCAGACATGGTTAATTTCCATAAGCAATTGCTTTTCATAGTGCAACACAGTACCTGAAACTGACTGAATACCTTAAATACAACAATAAGTGTCTTAAATATGACACAAGTATCTTAGATATATCACATAGAGAATGACTGTAAAAGAAAGTCAAAAGGAAGTTTATAAACATTGAAGTACTTTGTGCATCAAATACACTCTTGAGATAATAAAATACCTACAAAACACAAATAATATATTCATATGTGTGATAGAATTTTAATAATCCAAATAATTGAAGAATATCTACAGCTAAACACAAATAAAATTATTAAAACACTGACAACACATTTGAATGGATTTTCTCAAAAACATATCAATTAACATTAAATATAAATTACATTCTTCATAATTACTCATAAAGAAAAAAACAAATTTAAGTTAAATGATATGCTACTTTATTCTTACCAATAAAACAAGAATCAGAAGAAACAAGGGAAGTGGTGTTGGTGAGAATAAAGCACCATAAATATTCAAAATGTAACTCCAGACACAGCTGGTGAAATGTAAAAGGGTAGAGGTACAATAGAAAGCAGCTTATAATTATCACAAATGTTAAATGTAGAATTACCACATGTCCTTCATGTCCTAGAACCCCTCTTCTAGAGTTACACATAATTAACAGTACAGGATCAAGTACATACCTGAATCGCTTTTTTCATTATTCATAAGAGCTAAGTGCTGGTAGCACGCTAAACTTTAACCCTAAGAACAATGGATATATATATTCATTCTTAGAAAAAGTTGAAACTCATAAGCATACTAATGTGAAAACATATGTGAAGTAATGTGAGCCAGACTTAAATGATCCTACTAATGGGAAATATCTTAAAGAAATTTACAGAGGCAGGACATACATTGTAGATTTGTAATCTTCCCATCATGCTGGATAATTTTTTTTAACATTAGCAATAATTTTTAATATCTCAAATGCACCAACAACATAAATCAAACGGGAAAATTGAGACACCTTCCCAATTAAAAGTTTATTTATATAAAATTAAACAGTAGTACCAACTGACAACATGTAGAATTTGAAAATATTTTTGCAAAGGCAGAACTGCCAAAAATAGCAAATATGCATACATACATGTATACATACAATTACTACATATATATATATATATATATATATGTGTGTGTGTATATATATATATATATATATATATATATATATATATATATATATATCATAGTGAGGAAACTTTTCTTTTTTTATATAATTTATTTTTTCTCAAATCGTAATTCATTCACACAGGGGTTATAAACACAGAAAGGCAGAATGTGGGGAAGGGAATGACACTGGAGTGTGGGTGTTCAGGGGGAATACAGATATCATCAGAACCGGGTATAAGCTGGGTGAAGGTTCAGGGGACAAGTCACTATGACTCTGCCTATGACTCGCTTGTCCTTATCTAAGTTGGTATTGTCTCATGCTGGGTAAATTTAATGCACTACTGGTCTGCCTCACTACAGACTCATAAACAATAGTGTATAAACTTTGGAAACTAAGTCCAAATAAACCTTTTCCTTTTTGGTTAATTTTCTTGGATATTTGAGGTGTGTGACAAAATTGTGATGCAATTTTACTTTATGTTCTATTAGAATAACATTGATTGTTAAGCCTTTCTTCACCTTCTTTGAGCAAATTTTCTTGTTGTTTATGGTGATTCACTTTTTTGCCTTCTGAGCATAATATTCCTAAAAGTATGCTTGTGTTTGTTTTATAAAGTGTACCCTTCACAGTGCTCTGGGTTAAATTGGTTTTCAATTCCTTTGCTTCTATTAATTTTGGAAGACTCTTAGTCATGATCTTCTCTTCTTGTTATACTTCCCACTCTCAATAATTCCTGAGAAATGTTTTAATATTCTGTAGTTCTTCAACATATTTAATTTTTCTCTTTAAAACTATCATAAAATTTGTCACATAACAGATACAATATGTTCAGGCATACACATATGCTTCTGTGCTTCCAGGTCCTATTGGAAAGATTAATAAATTTTAAAGATTTAATGGAAGATTTGTGATGAAATTATTTCTACAGCACACAAAAGCACATTCTGTAAACCTTCTTAGTCTTTTCCTGTCTTTTCCATGTGTACATACCTACAATATGTGCCACCTTCATAAAGTCTCCCATATCTTATCATCTTACCCACCCACCCCCAATTTCCTTCACTGTGATCTTTGGTGTTAAACAATTTTTCCAAATGTTTGTGATTTTTGTTTTCTTCTCCCTACCAAACGTGGGTGCATCTGCATTCCACTCAGTTATACAAAGTGTCTCGGTAAGAATCATTTCTCATTAATAGCTGTAGAAAACAGTATTTGTTGTGGAGAAAAGAATGTTCATTAGACAATTTATATAAACACATTTTTCCAGGTTCTAGTAATTAAAGTAAAAAAAAAATAGTTCAGGTTTCTTGGAAGCAATAAGAAAAGAAAAAATTCTTCAAAACAGTAAGTTAACCTAAATATCCAGAGCACATCTAAATTACAACAATCCCACCTCTCTATAAATTAGTTGTATACAAGATAATTTAAGTGCTTTTCTATGGCCCCTTTTATCCTCTTATAAATAACCTGGAGAGCTGGTATATTTATTACCATCTTATGTCCCTAAGCTGAGCAGGTTCTGAGTTATTTTCACCTGACTATGGTGGCTTGGACTAATTCCTGGCCACTTGCTAGCTATTTGGCATTATCTACCATCTTGGTCTCGCTCTGGCACCTTCTTCATCTTTGTCATCATGGCAATTCCCCTGGACCGTGAGATCCTCCCTTTTTCTATCAAGGCATGGAAGTCCTATTTTATCTCTCCTGACCAGCTAATATGTGGATTAGTTATTTATTAACCAATCAGAAGATGGTTGAGAACAATGTTTTACAAAATATTTTGAGTCAGGAATTACTTCATAATAATGACAATAACAATATCAGGACAGCATCCAGAGCTCTGGGAAGAGACAACATTTGAATATAAAGTGCACAAAAGCATTTCCCAACATAGGAATACTATATTTGTTTTCATTTTATTAAATTTGCAATGCAATGCATTTATTAAGATAAATAAAGCCCCACCTGACTTAGGGCCATATCTACAGACAAGTTAATCAATATTTCCATCTCTGTACTAAAAGATGAGAGAGGAGTTACACTAGGGTCATACAATAACAGCAAATCAAATCATATCCAAAAAATGATAGAAATGGATTTTATCCAGAGCTCTAAGAAATAAAGCAATAAATAGAGATTTAATACAAAAACACAATAATTGAAAGAGCCTAGGATGTAAAACTCCAGATTTAGTCAGAGGAAATGAAGCAGAGATAAAAGTTACAGAGATGGTAACATCCAATACAGAAAGAAGTAGTTATGTGTAAAAATGAGAATTCACTAAATGATAATCAAAATAAAGTCAAAGGGGCAAATTCAGATGCAGTGGAGATATTTGCAATAAACTTGATATGTATGCAGATAATGTTTAGCTATTATTTCTGGCAATTATTCAAACATGCACATTCTAATTCTTTTGTTTCAGTGTGAGTGCAGGTGCGCAGGTCACTAGACATGTGTCTCCTAGCAAGAAATAGGCAGTGGATTTCCTGCATTCTCAGCACCTGATCCCAGATCCAGGTGGACAAATAGAGAATTACCCTGAGCTAAAAGAGAAGCATCCCTCATTTTTCAAAGTTTAATATCTCAAAGATAGATATTCAGGTTTTACTGTCAAAAAGACATATTTTTATTCATATGTTTGTATGCATATGCACGTACATATTATCTTAATGCATTGTCTTAATGTATGTGTATATATCGCATTTAAATTTACTTCCTGTAAATTGGAAGTTCATGCTATATTCTTCCTTCATTATGGCCTGTTACTAGGTTATCTCTATTATTACAAGTAGTAAAAATAAAGATATCAATGATGAAGGATCAACTGAGTGTCTCTCTAAACTATTGCTCCAATTTTATTTCTTTATATTTATTTAGTGCCTAATATTCTGGAGTAGGCTTCATGGAATAAAGAAAAGACCTTTTAAATATTGGTGTAAATGCTAAAGTAAAATTTTTGAGGAATTCTGAGAGCTCAGTGGAAGGGAAAGAGTACTCACCATTGTAAGTTGGCCATATTCATTTGCTAATCAGCATTTATCTAGAAAGAAGACACATTATTCACAGCTGTTTTAGTTTGTTTTCTACTGTTATGATAAATGTCATGACCAGAAGCAACTTGGAGAGAAAAAATTGTTATTTGGCTTATCCATCTCAATCACAGTCCATTATTAAGAGAAAGTGAGGCTGGAACTCAAGGCAAAACCCTTTAGCCAGGAACTCAAATTGAGACATTAGAGAGACAGATTTTATTGGCTTGATCCCTATGGCTTGCTAAGTATGGTTTTGTACATAACTCAGCATTACCTGTCCAGGGGTGGCACCACCCACTGTGTCATATGCCATTACCATATCATTCATGAAACAAGAAAATGTCCCATGAGATTGTCTACAGGTGAATCTGATTAAGGCATTTTGACAGTCATTTTCTCTTTCTACACTTGATTCTGTCAACCTTACAAAGACAAGAACAGCAAAAACCATAACTAGTACAATTGTCCCCTTATAAACTTGACACACAAACACACGAATATTAACTATAAGCTTTTTTCCTATTTATCACTAAAATTTTATGTTAATATCACAATATAGAACTATATAGAGTCCCATGGTTTTCAAATATTTTAACACTTTAAAATTCCATGTTCTGTTTAAAATATCCAACATTTCTTTAAATGTCCAAAATCTGTCTCTCTTAATATAAAATTAAGTTGAATAGTGATTTTTATTATTCAAGGAGGAAAGAACCAGAGAACAGTCACAATCAAATCAAAGAAAAACCAAACACAAATAATGTAAATAACTCTCTGTTTACACCTTGAACTCAGATCCTCTGGGATATAAAGTGAATAAGGAGCCCTACTTTCCTGATGTCGCACCACAGTACAAACAGCATGTCAGGTAGTTTCTGGCCAAGTCCTCCTCACACTCTTGGACTGTCCTGGTACTTCTAATATTCTAGAGTCTTTACTGCAACTGAGGCTCCCCTTTCATCCATGTCCTCTTCCAGCCTTTCATAACATCATGTCTCAGCTGTTCTCAATGACACTTTAATCCTTCAGCTTCCATGTTTCAAAACCAGAACCATGTGAGAGACCCTTACACATTACTAAGCTCAGCTAGCAACTCAAGAGGCAGTCTTGGCTGCTTTGAATAAGAGCTCAACTTTTAGAACCTGAAGAAATACTTTCCCAAAGATTCCAATGTAAGGATGCTGGTCTCTTCTTAATTGTAGCTTATTTTTCAGTCCCAGCTAACCAGCATCAATTTTCCTAGAGTAGTAAAGATTTCACTTTAATGGTACAGTTCTCTTGATAATCAGAGCTGGGGTTTTTTTGTTTGTTTGTCTGTTTGATTGTTTTGCTTTTTATTTTTCAGCTCCAGATGACCATTACCCAAATATTTAATCAAAAATATCACATAAGGGGTCCCTGTGGCCCTGGTCAGCCATCCAGAAGAGAGACACCCAAACCATGCTCTGGGCTCTGTGGCAAGAGCCATACAATAATCACATATGTGATGGAGAAGTGCAAAAGAGAAATTACTTAATGGAAAGACAAGAGAGAAAGTGAATCTGAGCTATTCATACATCATGGAGAAAGGTGGAAACTCAATGTTGGCAAGTGGACATCAGCATCCTATGCAACCATGGACCATTCTGGGCCAAGGATACTGCCAAGGGCCATGTCTGTGTGGGGAGGCAGGAGTAGGTGGGTAGGGGCACACCCTCATATAAGCAGGAGGATGGGGGATGGGATAGGAGATTCCTTAGGGAAATAGGGAAATGGGTTAACATCTGAAATGTAAATAAATAAAATAGCCAATTAAAAAAAGAAATGCTGAAAAATCAAGCTTTTAATTTGCATAATCATAGCCAATATGTAGCTCATAGTTTACAATTATTTGAAACTGTTCCTTTTTTGATATTGCTAATTCTCAAATTTTGCAATTACTTATGCAAATAAAACTCAATTTAAGAGAGTGTACTGTTTCTTAACTTTATAGGACATTTAAGAGCCCATACTGGATTGTTTGGATCCCTTAGGGCAATGCCACAGCAGATTTGTATACTAGGCAGATTATAGGCTTTAAACAGAAACAGTTAGTCAAACACTCTCATTCTATACATCATCTAAATAGTAATAGCCTGAGACAACAATTTGGTATTTCTAGAGAATATAAAGACTTATCCCAAATGTCCTCAATATCTACCTGTACCACATAATGGTGTTAATCCTTGAGTACTCATACCTAATCAATTATAGCAAATGGATGTTACTCATATTTCTGATTTGGGACAATTAAAATATGTACATGTGACTATTGACACCCTCTCAGGCTTTATAATTAGTTATTGCCCACATTGCTTTTCTATGCTGGCTGTTCCAAATCAGATTAAAACAGATAATGGAACTGGTTATTGCAGTCAAGAATTTGAGACTTTTTGTCAACAATTTAATATTACTCATATTACTGGAATTCTTTATAATCCTTAAGGACAAGGTATTGTGGAATGGGCCCATGGAACTTTAAAACAATATCTTCATAAATAAAAAAAAAGAGGGAGTTATATCCCTCTATAGCACAAATTTATTTAAATCATGTTCTTTGTATTTTAAATTTTTAAAAATTTGGATGCTAAGGAACTCTCTACTGATTGTCTACGGCGCCCTACAACTAGGCATACTTATGCCTAGGTGAAATGGAAGGATTCACTTTCTTGCATATGGAATGAACCAGATCAGGTATTTAATATTGGGAAGAGGACATGTTTGTGTTTTTTTCTGCGGGATGCTGAACCTGCATGGTGCCTCCCAGAGAGATTGGTGAGACACACTGATGCTGGGACAAAGAATGACACTGACATGTGAGCTTGCTGAGTGCCCTGACAATGGTGATTTGGAAGCTGTATTGGACATATGTTCCTGACCCACCTTTGCTTGACTATATTCCAGATGATACAAGCTGCTTTGCCTCAAGTTTTAGACCTTATGCAACAGAGAAGCAAAAAGAGAAGTTATAATGACTCTTGTATTTTTCTTAAAATTGACAAGCTATTCAGACTCAATCATGTACTGGTCTAGAAATCAATCCAATATTGGAAATAACAGTCTTCATTTGGAAGGCTGGTTCTGGACATTTTCAGAGATATACTTGGAAGTTAGCTGCAGTTCTCTATGATGTTATGTTAGCAAGAGGTAAAGTTGGGGCAGGATTTGGAGATCAAACAAATGTTAATGCATGTGTTAAGGCTCTTCAAACTGTCATGTTAAAATTACTTTTGTTTCTTCTACAATATTTAATGTAAGTTGTAGTGATTGTACACTCTCTAATTGTGTTAGTGTGTTGAAATCTGGCATATCTGTTACAGTGGTCTATCAACCAGCTTTTGTTTTATTACTCTGAATATTACAGGAATTTGGAATTCTGAACAAAAGCTTGCATGTACTAGAAGAAGTGAATCAGGCTTTAAGCAGAAGAAAGAGGTTAGTGGGCTTGATTATTGATGGTATAACAGCTTTAGTTACATTAATAGCTAGCACCACTGCTTCTGCAATAGCTTAGACACAAGCAGTTAAGACAGCCACTTTTGTTAATCATTGAGCAAACAAATGTTACTAATGTGTTGAGTATTCAAGAGGATTTAGATAGGCGTTTGAAACAAAGGATTGATGCTCGTTATCCTATTCAAATTACTGGAAGGAGATTCAGAGTTTTAGAGTAAGGAGCCATTATGAAGTGTCATGCCAAATACCAATGGAGTTGTGTTACTTCAAAAATTTACAATGATAGTCATTGTAAATAGGAAAAAAGCTTAAAGACAATTACAAGGTATTTGGCATAATCCTAACAGCTCTCTGAATGGATTAACCTTGTATAGTGAGATTATGTATTTAAAGAAAGCTGCTCTGCTGAGCCTTGATGCTGCAGATTCTGCTGATAAAATTATCTATGGCCTGAGGTCAGTATTTCAATTTTGGTCAAGCTTCAAGAATGGAATATATAGCTTGATCATGCTAGCCCTTTTTGTTCTTGGAATACTTTAATCCTGCCCATCCTGTTAAAGCTTATCCTTAACAACATCAATATATTTGCAGCCAACGTACATGACTTGAACCTGAAAATCGACCCTCAGACAGAGTTATTAATTTAATAAGCTGGCAAGCCAAGGACCGGTAAGATTCTGTACAGAGCCTTACCAACCTAAGATGGTAGTGCTTTGCTTTTGATAATGCATATTCCATGACTGCCAGGGAGGGCATTCTTGTTAAAATGACCTAAGACAGGCTCAATCTTGTTTATGAAATAAATAAGGGGGAGATGTGGAGAGCTTTTGGGGCTGCTTGGCAGGAATCCTACCTTGGCCAAGGACAAGGAAATGGGCTTCAGGCAGGAATCTGACATTAGGCTAGAACAAAGAAGTCATTACAGGCAAGAATCTAAATCTTAAACTAGAACAAAGAAGTAGACTTCAGGCATGAAAATGACTTTGGGCTAGGACAGGGATGTAGGCTAAGATATTTTGGTCATCCTAATAAGCCCTTAGAAACAGTGATCACAAGAGTGATCACAGGACTTCGTTTATTGTCTTACTTGCTTTTGACTATTTGTATTTATTGTCTTGCTTGTTCCTTGATGATTTGCATCTATTGTATTGCTAGTTCCTCAACCTAGAACTGACTTTAAAACTTGCATGTAATTAAAAAAATAAACTAAAAGTTACTAGTCACAGAAAATGAATTAATGTTTTCTACCATTCCTATGTATATAAGTATCAGAAAATTTGGACTGTATCATGTATTTGGGTTCTTAAATTTTCTGTTGGAGTTGTTAAAATGTTAACTAAAAAATATAATTAAATAAAAATTGAGTTGAAATAAAAAATTGAAAACAACAAAAACAAAACAAGCTAAAAACAAGCAAATAAATGAAATCTAATCAGATGGGAGGTTATAAAGAAAAGCACTCAATATCAGCCTCTGACCACATGCATATGCACACCTACAACACACACACACAAATAAAAATGACACATACACTGTACATATACATATATATAGAATATATATGTAATGACTACATATAATGAATACATATATTATATAATATATTTTATTATAATTTTAATTTACTTATGAAAAATTTTCAAATAAATTCTAAGTAAAATTTGACTCTTTACTGTATACAAGAGATATATCTAAATTAGAACTTTTGCCTCTGTCTCCTGAGTGCTGGGATTAAAGAAGCGGATCATCATACCAGGATTTAAAAGCCATATTTTCATTTTATGTATAAGACTGTTTTGTCTGTGTATGTACATACAGCATATCCACTGAGGGTAAAACATTAAATGTCCTCTTACTGAAGTTACAGATGGAGTTCAGATGTAATGAACTGCTAAATAGGAGTTTTGAAAAAAAATCTCATCAATGTCCCTGATAGGTCTCTGATACAATAAACACCATGCCCAAATGCAACATGTGAAGTAAGCATTTATATGGCTTACATGTCTCGATAATAGTCTATTATTGTTAGAAGCCAAGGCAGGAACCTGGGTACAGGAACAAAAATGGAGAGCATGGAGAAATGCTACCTACCAGCTTGCTCTCATGGCTTATTTGGAAATCTTTCTTATACATTTATGAACAAATGGTTACACCACCCACAATGGGCTGCTTCGTTTGACATCAATTATTAATTAACAAACTTAAAGAAAAAAACCACATGATCATCTCACTAGTTGCTGAGAAAGCATTTGACAAAATTCAACACCCTTCATGATAAAAGTCTTGGAAAGATCCGAAATTCAAGGCCCCTACCTAAACATAGTAAAAGCAATTTACAGCAAACCAGTAGCCAACATCAAGCTAAATGGGAGAAACTTGAAGCAATCCCACTAAGATCAGGGACTAGACAAGGATGCCCACTCTCCCCCTACCTATTCAATATAGTACTGGAAGTCCTAGCCAGAGCAATTAGACAACAAAAAGAAGTCAAAGGGATACAAATAGGAAAGGAAGAAGTCAAAATATCACTATTTGCAGATGATATGATAGTATACTTAAGTGACCCCCAAACTTCCACCAGAGAACTCCTAAACCTGATAAACAACTTCAGCAAAGTGGCTGGTTATAAAATCAACTCAAACAAATCAGTAGCCTTCCTCTACATGAAAGATAAACAGACTGAAAAAGAAATTAGGGAAATGACACCTTTCACAATAGTTGCAAATAATATAAAATACCTTGGTGTGAATCTAACCAAGCAAGTGAAAGACCTGTATGACAAGAACTTCAAGTCTCTGAAGAAAGAAATTGGAGAAGATCTCAGAAGATGGAAATATCTCCCATGCTCATGGATTGGCAGGATTAATATAATAAAAATGGCCATCTTGCCAAAAGCAATCTACAGATTCAATGTAATCCCCATTAAAATCCCAACTCAATTCTTCACAGAGTTAGAAAAGGAAATTCTCAAATTCATATGGAATAACAAAAAACCCAGGATAGCGAAAACTATTCTCAACAATAAAAGAACTTCTGGAGGAATCACCATCCCTGACCTCAAGCTGTACTACAGAGCAATAGTGATAAAAACTACCTGGTATTGGTACAGAGACAGGCAGGAAGATCAATGGAATAGAATTGAAGACCCAGAAATGAACCCACACTCCTATGGTCACTTGATCTTTGACAAAGGAGCTAAAACTGTCCAGTGGAAAAAGGACAGCATTTTCAACAAATGGTGCTGGTTCAACTGGAGGACAACATGTAGAAAAATTAAAATTGACCCATCCTTATCCCCTTGTACAAAGCTCAAGTCTAAGTGGATAAAGGACCTCCACATAAAACCAGATACACTGAAACTAACAGAAGAGAAGGTGGGGAAGAGCCTCGAATACTTGGGCACAGGGGAAAAGTTCCTGAACAGAACTCCAATGGCATATGCTTTAAGATCAAGAATTGACAAATGGGACTTCATAAAATTGCAAAGTTTCTGTAAGGCAAAGGACACTGTCAATAGGACAAAACGACAACCAACAAATTGGGAAAAGATCTTTGCCAATCCTTCATCTGATAGAGGGCTAATATCCAATATATACAAAGAACTCAAGAAATTAGACTCCAGACAACCAAATTACCCTATTAAAAAATGGGGTATAGAGCTTAACAAAGAATTTCCAACGGAAGAAACTCGAATGGCCAAGAAGCACCTAAAGAAATGATCAGTGTCCTTAGTCGTCAGGGAAATGCAAATCAAAACAACCCTGAGATTCCATCTCACACCAGTCAGAATGGCTAAGATTAAAAACTCAGGTGATACTAGATGCTGGCGAGGGTGTGAAGAAAGAGGAACACTCCTCCATTGTTTGTGGGACTGGAAGATGGTGCAACCATTTTGGAAATCAGTGTGGCGGTTCCTCAGAAAATTGGACATAGCATTACCTGAGGATCCAGCTATACCACTCCTAGGCATATACCCAGAAGATGCTCGACCATATAACAAGAACTTATGCTCAACTATGTTCATAGCAGCCTTGTTTATAATAGCCAGGAGCTGGAAAGAACCCAGATGTCCTTCAACTGTGCAATGGATTCAAAAAAATGTGGTATATTTACACAATGGAGTATTACTCAGCTATTAAAAACAATGAATTCGAGAGGTTCCTAGGTAAATGGATGGAACTAGAAATTATCATCCTGAGTGAGGTAAGCCAATCACAAAAGAACACACATGGTATTCACTCACTGATTATTGGATATTAGCCCAGAACCTTGAAATGCCCAAGATGCAACTCACAGGCCACATGAAACCCATAAAGAAGGAAGACCAAGTGGGGGTGATTCGGTCCTTCTTAGAAAGAGCAACAAATTACTCAAGGGAGCTAATATGGAGACAAAGTGAGGGACAGAAACTGAAGGAGGGGCCGTCTCAAGACCACTCCACCTGAGTATCTATCCCATGTGCAATCACCAAAGGTAGAGGCTGATGTGGAAGTCAGGAAGTGCATGCTGATAAGAGCCTGATATGGATATCTCCTCAGAGGTCTTCAAAAGTCTGACTCAGAGGCAGATGCTCACAACTAGCCATTGAACTGATCATGGGGTTCTCAATAGAGGAGTTAGAGTGAAGACTGAAGGAGAGCTGAAAGGATTTGTGGCACCATGAGGAGAGCAACAATACCAACCAACCACAGCTCCCAGGGTCTAAACCACCAGCCTGGGAACACTTAGGGAGGGATCCAGCACTTCAGTTGAATATGTAAGAGTGGAGGGCCCTGCTGGGCATAGGTGGAAGAAGAGAACATTGACTGCATGAAGGCTGGATGCCCCAGGGGTTGGGAATTTTGAGGGTGGGGAGGTGGGAGTGGGGGGGTAGATAGAGGTTACAGCCACAGAGAAGAAGGAGGAGGGGTGAGGGGATTGGGGGTTCCTGGGTGGGTGGGGGATTGGGTAAGGGGACAACATAGGAAATGTAAATAAAACATCAAATAATAAAAAAAAAGAAAAAAAAAGAAAGTACTTCATTAGTCTTGCCTACAGGAGGCATTTCTCAATGGAAATTTCCCAGATGATCCTAGTTGGTTTCAGGTTGAAAAAAAAATGAACCAGCACAATATCTTTATGCCGAAGGAAGATTTGCAAATTGGAATAAGGTAACTATCAAAGTTGAACATGTCCATGATCATACATGTCCATGAACCACAAGATAATGGAAGTAATCAACCTTGTGACCTTCCTTTGATTCATTCGGCTCACAAGTTATGTTTGGTCACAATGATGCTCCTGGTTTTGAAAGAAGTTTTCTATGCTTAGTAACTTCTTCCCATCTGACAAAAGTGGGGTTTAGAGAAGGGCACATTTGAGCTACTAGCCAGAAGCAAGTCAGAAATTATTTAATCTAAAGCACATTGCAGAAGCTGCCCACCTTATGGCAGCCTGTAAAGAGAGAGTATAGTTTCTCTTGAGGCTAGATACACTAACAAAGGAATTACCTTTACCAACCTAATTCCTCTATGTCATTCCCTTACTAATAACACATTCATCTATCATGCAGTGATCTCTGCTCAGAAGTGCCATGAGTTGAAGAACAGTCCTCCCTTATATGAGATACATAAGTGCCACTAAGCAATATTCAGATATCAATGATGGGTATCTGGCATTAAATTGCAAATTTTTCTCACATGTCATGTTTTCATTCCCATAGTCTAGTGCTTAAACAAAGTCTTCCAGTTTGGGTTAAAGTGTGTATTTTTTAAAAAGGAAACTACTCAATTAATTGTAGTTTTCCTATAATATGTATGACTATTTGATGTTTTTCAGGATTCTTTATAAAGTCTTTATATGATTTCATATTTTTTATAAATTCAAGAAGAGAAACCTAAAGGTTGACTTGGAGTATTTTTACTTTCTTCATTTTGTGGTTGATTGTGACCTACATAATTTCCCTGAAATGAGTCAGGTTCTTTCCAGATAGCTTGGCATCCTCAGCACTCTATATAGGTTGCTGAGGAGGACTTGTTCATATCCTTGTCTACTGCCAACACTCTTTGTCATAAAAATGAACCACAGATTTTCTTTGGCCAGTAATAATAGACTGAATATAAAGGTAATATTGCAAATTTCACCATGTTCTGCTAAGAACCTTATCATTACAGCCTCTCTCAAAAACATATATAAGACAATTATGGGAAGAATGTGGATTTAAATAGTAATTTAAAATGCAGCTATCAAAAGTGATTATCTAGTTAAATGTTGGACAAATATTTCAGTTCTGTTCATCTAGTTAGTGTTCATACCAGGATCAATCTTAATGAAAGTGATCTCCCTCAACACAAGCACAGTCTCATTTTTCTTGTCCTCTTGGTAATGGAGGCTCCAAGTTGACACAGATGGTAGTAATGAGAAGGCGAGTTCTAACAGCTGCCAACTGCGTCATCCTGACCTCTTTCAACACACCTCATCTGAGACGATAACTATAATTCCTGTCTTACATTATACTCGACAGCAGTACCACACATCTTTAAAAATTATTAAGGAAACTGTTCAGGGAGCATTATTGGAAAATGACAGAGGGCAACTATTCTGGTCAAACAAATAATGAGTTTTCATACTTCCCAGCAGTTACCTAAAATTCCAGCTAAAGTCAAAAGCTTTAAGAGGTAAAGGAGAAAAATTCTTGATGGCCATCTGGAATGGGCAGTAGGCAAGTTCATTCTAAGTGAATGTGATTTATTTGATGTTAGCTCCTACTATGTTTAAATACATTATAGAATTGATAAAGGGTCTCAATATCAGATGTTCAGTTTTTATTCTTTTCAAAAAATGTCTATGTAATGCTCTGCATATTTGTATTATAGAAAATGCTTACTTGGCCTATAAAAAAATCTAATATACTCTAAGTTTGAGAAATCTTTTCTTGAATTTTTTCAATCAAAAGACATTGAAGGATTCACAGTTTAGCATCAGTGAAAATATATTACCATTCCTGAATGTGAAGGACAGAGGGTTGTAAGGGTCTTGGTGTATTCGTGTACTGGAACAATAAAATGTCATTTCCTTGACCAAGGAATAATCCTTCAGCTAGCAACTACTGACATAAAATTCTGTGGAACTTGATATGTAGCCAATGTATTCATCTTTCACATGACACCCTATTTCCTCTGTCCATTCCCTGTACCTACCAATATGAAGACGATCATAAAATCATACCAGGTAATGTTCAAGAAGTAAGCTTCTCAGAGTAGAAATGCAAGCATTAAAAGATTGAGATTATACTATCAAAAGTAGTCTAAAATATTAAAGCATCAATATGTCCACCAAAATTTCAGCTACAAAAATCCATTTTGTGTATGTGTGTGTGTGTGTGTGTGTGTATGTATGTGTGTGTGTGTGAGTATGTGTGTGTGTCAGAACATACATATGTACTTAAGGTTAACCACATAAAACTGGTAATCCTGTAGAAGACTGATACTACAAGCAGCCATTAAAACCTTGTAGTCCTGTATCTGGAGGTTGAGTTCAACTATTTCTGATCTGTTTTGGCATTTCAGCTCATGTTATCATTATGATGGTTTTGTTTAGACAATCATATTTCATGGCTGAAAGAACAAGAGTAGAATACTGAGAAGTAAAGATATAAATGTGTATGGGTAAAAGAGGTTGGAGAAAAGGAGAAGTAAGACATGTGCTAACTAATTCTGAGGATGTATAAAGAAGCCTTAAAAACACTATGAGTTTACAAAATAAATGTTTTTGCAAAAGCAGAGGTTTTTTCTAAAGTCCTAAACAATGGTAATTCTGGAAGATGTGGCTATTAAATTAAAATCTCATATATATATACAGAGGTTATCTACTTAAGAGTTGTCGAACAAAGAGTTCCTAGAGGCACCACAAATAAGACAGGATATTATTGTTACTCTTGATTGTCCCCCCCTTAAGTAATGATAGACTCTATTACTGAAAACACCAACCACTTTGGTTGCATGACTTAGAAACATCCACCTTGAACTGACCAGGAAATTTTTACTGTCGTGTAGCTTTCATAGTGCTATATAGGCTTTGGCAAAGCCAAAATGTCAATAACTTTGAAAGCACTGGATCTTGCCAAGCAAAATGTCCATTAGTACAATTATGTTGAGTGGTACAATTATCGTGGTAGTTAATCATTCTCTTGATTGGATTTGAGACCTGCTCCATGAGAGGGATTCCTTTCTAAGTGTTGTAGGTATGGCTGAATTCATAGCTAGAAAAAAAAATCAATTAATGTTTAGGAAGAACCAATTAATGTTGTCTGTTTGAATGATCTTGTCAAAAGACTTTGTAAATACTTTTATATCCAAAGATTTTTACTACTCCAAATCTTAATCAAAGGGACAACTTATTATAGTATAAAAAACATGTTAATGTTCATAATGCTAAGAATAAATAACTGTGGGTCCTGAACTATGGATAGAATATCTATATAAATGGCCATATACAAGGCTTAAGGAACATCTAGATGAAGAGGTAGAAATAGTGTAAAAATTGAGGATTGACAGAAAAGCTGTAAAAGGCTGACTTCTAAATATGATTTCACTGTCGCATGACCAGATAAGCTCAGAAGCTGTGGTTAACTATTCTAGATCTGCATATGATCAAGAAATGAAATATTCCATCTTGAAATGGGGAAGAGCTCCCAAAGCCATGCCTTAGTAGAGGAGCATTTGATCACTGATTAGTGTTTAGATGAAGAAAAGGCTTATTCTTTAAAGTGTATAAACTGGTAGGTTCCCTTTTCCTGTATGTTACTCCCAAACCTATGTGTGTAAAATCAGCACTAATTTTTCTCAGTGAGTTGAAGACAAACAAAGTTAACTGATGATTGTTGACACAGGAAGAATTACTCTTCTCTGGTGATGAACATTCATTACTACCTAATACCAAGTAGTCAGCCCTGAGATCATTTAACAATACAGATACAGAAAAAGATTGTTTATGCATGTGTATGTGTCTGTGTATCTGTGTGCCTATTGGTTTGTGCATACATATAGCAATAATAATTAAAGAACTCACGAATTTTCAATGGAAGGAGTATGGGTGTGAAAGAGGTGGAATTTTAGAGATGGAAAAGAGAAATGACGTAATTATGTTTTCATTCTTTAAAATATACAAAACAAATATAATTTAAGGGAGAAAAAGAAAATAAATAAAACATTTTTAAAAAAGATGTTTTTTCTAATATGTTCAAAAGAAAGACATCAAGCTATGGGAATACTGTTTTCACATGTAATGTCTAAGTACTGAAAATGGTATATTGAGATTAGTAACTTAGGTGAACCAATACTGGATAGACAACAGATTTGTTCAAACTTGTGGAAAGATGTCATGCAACAACAGGCATATGATGTATGTTTAACCTCATTCTTGTGATTTCCCTGACCTAAGTTCCAGAGACTGAAATTTAAAATTCAGAGAACGCTAAGAATGAAATACAATGTGCTTATGAATTCCTCCATCAACATCTGTGTTCAAAACAGGTAGAATGTAAGGAACGTATAGAGTAGAAAATTTGTCTTATTTACATTACAATTCTTCCAGTAAATACATACCAAGAACAAACTTCATAAGAAATGTAAATTCCTAAGACATTCAAATCTTAGTTTCCAATGTTGCCACATTCTTTTTTTAATAATTTATTTATTTTTTCTCAAATCGTAATTCATTCACACAGGGGTAATAAACACAGAAAGGCAGAGCGTGGGGAAGGGGATGACACAGGAGTGTTGTTATTCAGGGGGAATACAGATATCTTTCAGAACCGGGTATCGGCTGGGTGAAGGTTCAGGGGACAGGTCACTATGATTCTGCCTATGACTCACTTATCCTTATCTAAGTTGGTATTGTCTGCCAAGGCTACCTATTTACAAGGTCTATGACTACTCAGGGTGGTAAATTTCCACAAACTTAGAGAAGGGAGGAGATGTCAGGGGCATCCCTGATTACACACTGAAGGCCTAAAATCAGCCATAGGCCTAAAATCAGCAATAGGCCTGTCATACATGTATACTAACACCAAGTCTTGGGTCTCTGGAAAAACATTGAAACAGATGGCTATAAGCTATTGTAAACAGGCAGCTTTTGTGGAAATGTTACCACATTCTTGCTTACTCTTGTTATACTAACTTTATGCTATGTCAATTCATATAATATTATAATATGTAATTACTCTAGAAAATCAATAATATCTAAATATTACTACAAAGAGGATTCATAAT
Organism: Grammomys surdaster; assembly: GCF_004785775.1. Taxonomy (NCBI): domain Eukaryota; kingdom Metazoa; phylum Chordata; class Mammalia; order Rodentia; family Muridae; genus Grammomys; species Grammomys surdaster. The sequence goes on from NW_021620926.1 coordinate 1,025,659, forward strand.
AATAACAAATTTATATAAATTTACAAACAAAGATCAGCTAGCTGTGAACCAATATTTTTGCTATGTACTACGTTATGAAGAACTGGAGATAAGGAGAAACAGATGAGGCTATCGGTTTTTGGCAACAAAATCACAAGCAAATAAATATTTGTCCACAGGGTGTGTGTGTATGTGTGTGTGTGTGTGTGTGTGTGCACATGCGCGTGAACACGCACACAGACATATTTGCATTCTACATAAGAAATTTCCTTATTTTATATAAAATATATATTTCTTATGTAGAAATATATGTGCAAAAGTATATATGTATTTATTTCAACACCTATGTACATTTACATAGGTCTGTGGGAGTATCCTAACTGAACTGTGAGATTTTAAATTCTGTTTCTCAAAATATGCTTTTAGAAACATAACCATGGGATATTCCATGGCTAGAATTTCCTTTGACCAGTTCATGGTTGCTGATCAAGCTGTCCAGAGCCACAGTCATTTCACTTCTAGGAAACAGCATCAGGTCAACAAGTTACTGGTTTCTGCTCTGTTTATTTTCTCGGATCTGGACATCCTTTGATCTGGGTGAGCTCAAACTAATTTGGAAGGAAATGGGAACAGCTCTCTGCTTCCCCATCTCTAATCAGTAGTGTCTCTGTTTTAATTAGAAACAAAATAACAGGCCAGTGTCCACTGGAGTCAGAGGACATGTAGTCCTGCCATGGGAGGTGCTGTTGGAGCCCAGGGTGGAAAGCAAGGCCATGTGAAGAACACTTGGCTCCTTTCTCTAGGAAAACAAAGTAAGGTTTCTCTCCATTAAATTACAGCACACCCTTTCCTTTTCAGTTTCTGTCACTTTTCCTCCATCCACTAGTAATTCTTCCACCACTGCCTCTATTTCCCATGGGTATAATAAGACGCTGACACTTTTTCCAGAGGAGAACTTTTATAATAATCCACTACTACTCAACTTGCTGAGTTAAGCATATACATCTGTCAAAGTACTATACAACGTCTGAGTATCATATATAAAAAGTATTAATATCATTTGAACCATTTTTATGAACTAGAAATACTAGGAAATAGAAATAGCAAACTATTGTTTTTAAATAGAATGTATACTAATAAAACCAATTGTTCCCTGTGCAAGATTTTAAATTCAGGGCCAGTAGTTTTAATATGATGACTTACATTTTTCTGCTCTGATAAATTTCCCTACAGCAAAGTAATACCTTGAGTGACAACTTCTCAAAAATGATAAAGAGGGATATTTTGTGATTCTGACTAGTGTTGTTGGAACTGGTTATGTGCTTCTCTCATTTATATTTCCTCTGATCATTCATAGTTTTTGTACAACTTAAATGAGTGCTTTAAAACTATTTTTCTTAGATTGCTCAGTGTTTCTTCTATGTCCTGTGATTTATACCTAAGTAAAACTCCAAGATTATTTCCCATGTGTAATAATTCTATTTTTCTGAACAGAAAACATGACTGAAAAGTGCTCACATTCCAAAATTAAGCAGGAGCAAAGGAGAGGTGAGGCAAAAAGTCACCACACTCATTTGTTATGCACCAGGGGAAATAGAAAAGACTGATATTTCATGACACTTCTGCTTCATTTGGTCTTTAGCAATGTTGTCAAACTACAGTCTCTGTTAGACTGTGCAGACACACACCTGAACTTTAGAAGCAGTGTGGAACTAGTGGTCAAGTAATCCTTCATTTGCTTTCTAATTGCTACTCTCCATAAACTTCTGTGTAAACACCTCTGAAGCTTAAATTTTTTCTTGTTAGTATTATGAAAACATTGAAATGTCTTTTAAAATTTAAAATACTCAACTGTATCTGACTGAAGATGGTAGAATATTTTCCCATGTTATTTAGAGCAGAGATTTTATCATTCCAACCTTTGTGTCTGCTTAACTTTAGTATCATCATGTCCAGCCATTTGGAGAATATGAACTCTTAAGAAACATATATTAATGGACTAAATTTGAAACTTGACTGGGGACAGAGAACACATGTTTTAAAAAGCAGAATAATTAAGAATTGTTAAATAATAAATATGTAGATTTGGGGGCACCGAGTAATTGTGGTTTTAGATAGGTTTGTGAACTTGTACTACATGTATTTCTTCTTACCATTTCTGGCATTGTCCCTTTACACATTTTAACAAATCTATATTCATCCAATCTTTTGCTTTTTTGTTTTTTCCCAACATTTTCTTCACTTCTCATATATTAAAGTCAAATTGGATTAGAATTCTGTTCATGTAGTTATTATGAAATCACCACTGGCCAGGAAAATAGCTAGTGTTTTTATAAATAAAAAAAGTTCCATATCTTTTCTAATAACCTTATTGAAAACAAAATATAACACAAATATTCTTTTATTTCAGTAGGTGAATTCTCTCAGATAATCAGGTAAGACAATAGCTGTCAAAGTGCAGAAGGCACAGCAGAAGAAGCTGTATTTTTATTTTATAAAATTAAGTTTATTTTTCTGTCTCCAGAACATAGATAATGACACATCTATTATCTATTTCCTTGACATTACGTGTATAAAACTCCTGCATAGTACATGTTATTTGAATCTGCTAGAACTATTGAGATTTTCCTACCCCATCCTTAAAATGTGATAGAAGAAAGAAAAAAAGGGCACAGATTTTCTGAACCTCATTCATCACTCTGGCTGAAACTAATATGCTGCAAGGGGAAGTAGGAGAGCTGTGGTGATGTCTCTGAAGAATGAAACACACAGACAAGAAATCAGCTGAAAATTGTAGATTTTGATCAAGAACCTTTTGAGTTTTTATATGTTTACCTTGGAACTCAATGATGTAGTAAAAATACTGTTTTCCATAATTACTTTAAAGAGAGATAGAGTTTGTAATTAACAAAAGAAGCACAATTGCCCAAAATAGAAACTAGCATACTCCTTCAAATAGGTGAGTAAGAAGCCTCTTTTTGTTGCTAAGTAGGACATAACACTTCATAGCTGGAACTAGGTAAGGAGAGTCAAAATAATGAACAGACCAGATCCTTGTCATGTGATCACCCACACAGGACACCACCTTTTCTCTGAATAAGCATAGAACATATTGTTTCAAAAAAGATTGTTTATAAAGTAACCAAATCATTTCTCACCCTGGACACCCACAGCCAAAATAATTAACTTGGACCTTGATTTGGTACCACATACAATTCATGTGATATTATCAACTTAAATGGGCCAACAGCTTAAGTATAAAATGTCTAACTACAAAGTTTCGAGAAAAAACATAAGACAGGAGGGTCACAACCAGGACTCACTGGATTTGAGAAGAACTTATGATACTAACACCTGATGCACCAGAAATGAAAGAAAAAACTGGGGTGTGTAATACCTCATGAGAAATTAAGTTCCACGATGACATCATGAAAAGAGTAAAGATGCAACCTATAGCATGAAGGTAAGGCCTATAATTGACATATGTGAGAAGAAATGGCTGTCCATAATAAATGTGAAATTTTTAAATTCAACAACAAAAATTCCTAAATATTTTGTTGAAAAACAATGGGCAAGGTACTTGAAGACACATTTCTAAAGACAACATACAATCTGCACTACTGCTATGAAAGTTTTAAAGTTGGGCATGTATGTAACTTTGATTTTCATATCTTTGGTGAACTCTATCTTTGATTGTTACATAACATATCTGCTTCTGATGTCTACTTTGATATGCCTTTAGCCACTTCAATTTTTGTTTCTTATTCATGACAAGTAGACAATGATAATGTAAATAGTTAATCATCTATTCAAAGAATGGCTAGAAAACAAAATATATTTCTTATCTGCTCATAAATATTAATATTGGGTATAGTGGTTTGTTTGTTTGTTTGTTTGTTTGTTTGTTTTTTCAAACCAGGATTTCTCTGTGTAGTCTTGGTTGTCCTGGAACTCACTCTGTAGACCAGGTTGATCTCGAACTCAAAGGTCCACCTGCATCTGTCTCCCAAGTGCTAGAATTAAGGGTAGCACCACCACTACCCATCTGTCATTTATTTTATGAATGAATATAACAATCTAAGACTTCTTTACTTTTTTTGTATGTATGGGTGTTACAGTGAAGGCCAACCATAAATTGTGGTAGTTTGTTCTCTTCTTCCTTCATATGGGTCTTGTAGAATAATGTCAAGTTTTTAAAGTTAGTAAAAGTAGTGATAAGAACCTTTACTTGCTGAGTTATCTCACAATCTCACAACCTAAAATGTTTCTATAAATTAAAAAATAGTTCTTAAGATTGAGCTATTTCTACAGATTACCCAGCATATAGGTTTAAGAAACACTCAAAGAACCAATGTATGGGAACCACCAGTGTTCCACACTTCTTAAAGATTAACTCTTCATCTAGCTTTTAACATTACCATTCTAGAAAAAAATTATATCAGCTATCTACCCATTCCCATTTTCTTCTTTCAAATACATCTTTAACATCAGCTCAAGCATAAAGTTTTTCTCAAAAAGAAACATGATCTTTGTACATGAAATCAGCCTGCTCTTTCTAAATCCAAACAAAATTCTTCAAAAAATGCTGAACTGAAGTATTTGCCTAAATTTGTTTTGTTTTGGGTATTAACTGGAACAGAACACAAGATCTTTTTTTTTTTATGGTGACAGTGCTTATTCAAACATAGTACTGAATGGAGAAGTAGTTCTTTTAGTTTTATTAAACCTTTTTTTTTTTCTTATTGGGAAACACAGGAGTGCTATGCTGTATGAGTAGCTGCTCCTCTTTGCTCCTCTACTTTCAGTACAGAACAGAACAATAAGTTCACAGAGACGTTGAGATGTTTCTTTCTCTGTGTTCCATGCCTACACCCTAAAAACTAACTCCATATATGGTGTGTGCTTTCGAGTGAGTTACTCACTGCTTCACTGCAGTGTTGCACTAAATACTTCTCTCCAATTATTTAACTATGGAGTAAGAGAGAGAGGAGAGAGAGGGAGAGGGAGAGAGAGAGGGAGAGGGAGAGGGAGAGGGAGAGGGAGAGGGAGAGGGAGAGGGAGAGGGAGAGGGAGAGGGAGAGAGAGAGAGAGAAAGAGAGAGAGAGAGAGATTGAGAGAGAGAGAGTTGTAGTAGAATGGTCAATGCCAAAGCAAACAGAGAAGGCTATGTTTCCAAGTAGGATTTTCTAATAGACCACACAGAACTCTTTAAACCCAGAGCATCATTTTTTCCAATTCATCACAGTAGACAAAACAGCTTCCAGAATTTATTTCAACTATATTAATTAATTTATGAATACATTTCTAGTGGCAGGTGGATTCTCCCAATTTCCTTATAGATACCAATAATTTGTCAATATGTTAGTCACCATTATTACTTGGTAAAAGTCCTAATACCTGCACACATTCCTTCCAACTCTTTTATTGAGAGAGCCCTTTGAAGGCAATGATCATAAGTTATAACAGGTGTCCTCTTTATCTAGACATAGATTGTTCTTTGATTCATCTTTTCTTCCTTACCCCGAGTTGTGTTGAAAAGACTACCTTAGCATCGGTTTGAGTAACCAGGAAAATACCCTCCATGCTTCAGTCTAAGCACAATTGCTGGAGTTGGTGCAGTAACACCACAAGACTGTCCTTGGCCTTTTGAGTCACATAACCCAAGGGCTTTCTTTTTCTGTGGAAGATAATCTGAATGGTATTCTGTTTCTTCATTAGTCTGAGTGACTTGGTAATAAACTTTGTCAATATCATTCTGGTTCACTTTTTCCTTCTTGATAATTCCTAATTTTTTATCCACAGTGTCAAGCTTATGTCATTATCTTCATCATTTGAGTTCTCTTCCTTTCAAAGCAATGTTTGTTTTCAATGACAAAAAATTCTGATGCTTGATGAAAACAGAATTTACTCACCAGCTTCATCTTTGTTCCGAATCCTGATTCCCTGCTAATGAAGCCTAAATTGGCATGGCTTAGCTGCCATTGTACCATTTAATTTGCTTGCATGAATTTCTGATCAAGCAAATGCCTCGAGCTTTTAGGTGAATAATCAGAGTATAGATGAAGAAGATTAAGAAAAACTTCCAGTGTCTTTTTCTGTGTTTGCTTCAAGGTATAGGCCCTTATTTCTTATTTCTTTGTAAATAGATATTATAAATTAATTACACTATTTCTCCATCCTGTCTACTTTCTCCAAACCTACCATATGCTCTTCCCCACTCTGCTTAAAAGTTGTGGACTCTTTTTTTACTTACTGGTATTGGATGCATATATGTACATGTATGTGTATGATATGTATTTGTATATATATATATATATATATATATATATATGTATATATATATATATAACTGTTCAATGTCTATAAGTATAGCTGCAAGTGTATTTTCAGGATGACAATTTGGAAGAAGAAGACCAAGGACTGTGATCTTTCCTAGGGAATGCCACACCTCCTAGTACCAGATTTCTGGAGTTGCCTACAATTCATTGGGTAGGATTGAGTCCTTCTTGGCTTTGCTCCATCTGATTTGTCACGTTTTTAGTGTCATCTTGTCAAGCTCATGTATAGGCAGTCATGTTGGTGAGGCATTTATGAGTGTAGCAAACTCTCTGATCTTCTGGCTCTTACAATCTTTCCATCCTTTCTTCAACAATGTTCCATGATGCTTAGATATGAGACTATTTTATAGATGTATCCCTTGGGACTGTGCTCCATAATTCTGTATATGGATTGGTTGTTATAATCTCCTCTCTAACATATTTTTTTCTTCTACAACACCTTCTAAGTTCTAGTAAGATCCCTAGAACTAGTTCTTGACGTTAGATAAGGTAACTGTTTCAGTGTTCTTAGCCCTGTATATTTTACAATTCTCCTGAATATAGCCTTTATCTTTCTTTAGTATTTTTACTAATGCTTTCCTTTAAATGATCTTATTTTTAGAGTGTAATTTGCTTTTTTCTATAGCATGTTGAGTTAGTTAAGAACCAAGTTGAGATCTCTGGCTTACTAACAGAGATCTTCAGGGTAACATCGATCATTGCCTTGAAAACTGGAACAATAATTATGTATTGACTCTTGTACCACATGCATTATGCAATATTTTTACATGGATATCACACAATGTGTTAGAAAAGTTTTACACCTTTTATACAGATATAATTTGGTAGGATTTGTAAATTCACTTAACTAAATTTCGGAATTGGCTTTCGCCTCTCATTTCCCCATCAATTTCAAAGAAATGAGAGATATTTCAAGGTAGATGAGACTATCAAATTTAAAGATTTAAAGTACCCTGTAGAGGCTAGGATGCTTATTAGATCTATATAACTTATTTCTCTTGATATCTATGTGTTTTTCAAGTGGCTGTAGCTTCAGATATATAAGGAGAGCATCTGAACTATGTTTATCTTGAAGTTAATATGGTAGTAATTTAAACACTTCCTTAGACAGCTTAATTCACAAGGCCTTGAGTGCTCTAAGTGGAGTTGGATAATCCTGGTTTCTGCTGTTTCAACCTAGTATTTGTAATGTGATTATGTATCATTGCTTATAAAAAGAACAATCAATTTTGATGACATTTTTCTTGAACTAATATTCTGATATAAAAAATTGATTTACATATGTTCCTAATATGTAATTTGATACATAATTAATTATGTGCAATTTAAATTAAATCAATTTAATTAAATTAATTTAATAACTATCAAAATAATTAACTAGATTATATCTTGTATTACTTATTTTTTACAAATTTAAATCAAACTATTCCAAAACTCTACATTACTTACTTTTGTATTTTTAATTACACATCCACAAAAAACTACTTAATGGAGGATGGTTTTATTTTGTCCAACATCTAAAATGGCTCGGCCTATCATGGTAAGAATACAGGATGGAGCTAATGGCAATAGGAGTTCACAGTCAAACTCCTCATATCTGGGAAGAAGAAGTTGAGAGGAAAGTATGGCTCACACACTTTCCTTTTTATTCAGTCATTGTCTCCTGTTCTTGGGATGATGCTACTCACATTTAGGATATGTCTTCCATCCTCAAGGAGACCTCATTGGGGCCCCTTCTAGACATAATCAAATCTATATCACTTAGGAAATTCCAAACCCAGGCAAAATAACAATGATTAGTCATCACATCCACAATCAATCATCTTGTCTTTGTTGCCTTCCACAAATATTTTCATCAAATTGATACTATGAAATATTAATAAACACATTTCAAATCTATGTATAAGAATAAAAGAGTTACCTTTTGCTAGGGCAGACTCCTAGCTAGTCTGCACCCATGATGACACCATATCATGATGCATCCTAGAGGAATCACTGTACTCAGAGCAGTTGAGGAAGCTGGATACCCAGGAGCTGTAACATGCCTGGGATCATAGGATTTCAGGATCGCAGAGGCAGCATGAGTCCCAGGAGCACTTCCACCCAGGATCTCAGGATAACAGGATCACAGAGACAGCTGGACTCTGAGGAGTTCTGACACAAATAAAATAACAGGAGAGAAATACTCCAGTCAGAGACAGTGAGTGCAGGTAGTACTAGAGATAACCAGATGGCGAAAGGCAAGTGAAAGAACATAAGCAACAGAAACCAAGGTTACCCAGCATCATCAGAATCCAGTTCTCCCAACATAGCAAGTACTGGATACCCCATCACACTGAAAATCAGGATTCAGATTTAAAATCACTTCTGATGATGATGATGATAGAGGACTTTAAGAAGCACATAAATAACTCCATCAAAGAAATACAGGAGAACACAGGTAAACAGGTAGAAGTCCTAAAGAGGAAATGCAAAATCCTCTAAAGAATTGCAAGAAAACATAACCAAACAGGTAAAGGAATTAAACAAAACAATCCAGGATCTAAAAACGGAAGTAGAAACAATAAAGAAATTTCAAGCGGAGATAACCTTGGAGATAGAAAACCTAGGAAAGAGATCACGAGTCATAGACACAAGCATCACCAACAGAATACAAGAGATAGAAGAGAGAATCTCATGTGCAGAAGATACCATGAAAAACATTGACACAACTGTCAAAGAAAATGCAAAATGCAAAAATCTCCTAACCCAAAACATCTAGGAAATCCAGGAAACAATAAGAATACCAAACCTAAGGATAATAGGTATAGATGAGAGTGAAGATTCCCAACTTAAAGGATAGGTAAACATCTTCAACAAAATTATAGAGGAGAACTTCCCTAACTGAAAGAAAGGGATGGCCAGGAACATACAAGAAACCTACAGAACCCCCAATAGATTAGATCCAAAAAGAAATTCCTCCTGTCACATAGTAATGAAAATATCAAATGTATAAAACAAGGAAAGAATATTAAAAGCAGTAAGGGAAAAATGTTAAGTAATATAAAAAGACAGACCTATAAGAATTACGCCAGACTTCTCACCAGAGACTATAAAAGCCAGAAGATCCTGGACTGATATCATACAGACAATAAGAGAACACAAATGTAAGACCAGGCTACTACGCTCAGCAAAACTCTCAATCACTATAATGGAGAAACCAAGATATTTCATGACAAAAACAAGTTTACACAATATCTTTCCACAAATCCAGCCCTGCAAAGGATAATAGATGGAAAACTCCAACACAAGGAGGGAAACAACAACCTAGAAAAAGCAAGAAAGTAATCTTCCAACAAACCCAAAAGAAGATAGCTACATACACATAATTCCACTTCGAATAACAAAAATAACAGAAAGCAAGAATCATTTTTCCTTAATATCTCTCAACATCAATGGACTCAATTCTCCAATAAAAATACATAGACTAACAGGCTGGATACCTAAACAGGACCCAGAATTTTGTTGCATACAGGAAACACACCTCAGTGACAAAGAAACAGAGTAAACAGCTGGAAAATAATTTTCCAAGCAAATGGTCCCAAGAAACAAGCTGGAGTAGCCATTCTAATATTGAATAAATTCGACTTTCAACCAAAAGTTATCAAAAAAGATAAGGATGGACATTTCATACTCATCAAAGAAAAATCAGTCAAGATGAACTCTCAACTCTGAATATCTATGTTCCAAATACAAGGGCACCCACATACATAAAAGAAACCTTACTAAAGATCAAAGCACACATTGTACCTCACACAATAATAATGGGAGACTTCAACACCCCACTTTCAAAAATGGACAGATCATGGAAACAGAAACTAAAGAGAGACACAGTGAAGCTAACAGATATGAATCAAATGGATTTAACAGATATCTATTGAATATTTCATCCTAAAACACAAGAATATACCTTTTTTCTCAGCACCTCATGATACCTTCACTAAAATAGACCATATAATGGGTCAAAAAACAGGCCTCAACAGATACGAAAAGATTGAAATAATCCCTTGCATCCTATCAGATCACCACAGACTAAGGCTGGTCTTCAACTATAACAAAACAATTGAAAGCCCAAGTACACATGGAAACTCAATAATGCTCTACTCAATGATAACTTGATCAAGGAATGAAGAAAGAAATTAAAGACATTTTAGAATTTAATGAAAATGAAGGCTCCTCATACCAAAACTTATGGGACACAATGAAAGCAGTGCTAAGAGGAAAAATCACACCTCTAAGTGCATACAAAAAGAAACTGGAGAAAGTATACACTAGCAACTTGACAATACACCTGAAAGCTCTAGAACAAAAAGAAGTAAATACACCCAAGAGGAATCAAATTCAGTAATGAAATCAACCAAGTAGAAACCAAAAGTACTATACAAAGTACCAACAAAACCAGGAGCTGGTTCTATGAGAAAATCAACAACATAGATAAACCCTTTGCCAGACTAACCAGAGGGCACAGAGGCAGTATCCAAATTAATAAAATCAGAACTGAAAAGGAGGCATAACAACAGAAACTGAGGAAAATCAAAAAATCATCGGATCCCACTACAGAAGCCTATACTCAACAAAACTGGAAAATCTGGATGAAATGGACAATTTTCTAGACAGATACCAGACACCAAAGTTAAATCAGGAGCAAATAAACTATCTAAAGAATCCCATAACCCCTAAAGAAATAGCAGCAGTCATTAAAAGTCTCACCACCAAAAAACAAAAAACAAAAAACAAAAACAGAAACAGAAACAAAACAACAACAACAAGAAAAAACCTAAGACCAGATGGTTTTAGTGCAGATTTCTAATAGCCAGAATCTGGAAAGAACCCAGATGTCCTTCAACAGAGGAGTAGATACAGAAAATGTGGTACATTTACACAACGGAGTACTACTCAGCTATTAAAAACAATGAATTCATGAAATTCTTAGGCAAATGGATGGAACTAAAAAATATCATCCTGAGTGAGGTATAATTCTCTTACTATTATAAAAAGTATTTGCAATATATATATTTTTTTTTCACAAAAGAGTAAATTTATAATATGATGGTAATGGACAGATTATGGGAATAAAATACTCATATGGTTGAAATATTTATATAATAAAGAAATGTCTTAACCCAAAATAACCATGATAAGAGATAAAATATAGGAATTTACTTTACATGTAATAAAAATGACTACAAGAGTTTGTTTTCCATAGCTGTTGTATCATCACCACATACTCTCGAAAGTTCATTTCAAATCCAACATCTGTAAAATTATGGCAAGAAGCAGCATTTTAAAGATAATTAAATTACTCCATTTTGTAACATCTACTACTTTGGATGTTTCTACTTATTTTTCACAGAGTTGAGACATAGAACTGAGTGATATATTCTGAAGACATGCTCTTACATTGCTTATATGACATTAATTTATAATTTACAGAGAGGAAATGAGTATGTTGACATATGATACTCACTGGCTTTGTTGAATTACTCTTGAATACCAACCTTATAGCCAATATGTAGTCAGAATCATATACCAGGCAACTGACCTGAGCACAGATGCCCTGCTTTATTTATAAACATTTTATGTTTATAGCACTATACAGTTAGCCTAAAATAGGTCAATATAAAATGTAGGAATCAATATTGAAAATTGACATTGATTAGCTGGCAAGGGTTCCTCAAAAGTCAGAAAGACAAAACATCTAATACAAATTTTGCTTCCCTATTAGCTGAAGATAAGGAAAGTGTATTCAGGGGCAGACATGGGTAACGAGAGTTTTTTTTTTTTTACATATATTAAATTAGTCATTTCAAGCTGTCAGCCTTTTTGTCTCAGGAAGATTTATGAGAATAAGAGAAAGAGAGAGAGAGAGAGAGAGAGAGAGAGAGAGAGAGAGAGAGAGAGACAGAGAGAGACAGAGAGAGAGAGAGAGAGAGAGAGACAGAGAGACAGAGCGAGAGAGAGACAGAGAGAGAGAGAGAGTCAGAGAGAGGAAGGGAGGGAGAGGCAATTCAGCCTCTTGCTCTGCAGCATTGGGGAACTAAACAGATTGGCCCAGCATGTTCTGAGCAGCAGATATATTTCCTCTTTATGAATCTCTGGTCTGTCATTATTCATGGAGCAGAGAGATGCAATGCAGAGAAGATGTCCATCCCTCTTCAACTGTTGGAGGAGAACAGAAGCCCCGTTCTCAGCACAAGACTCAAGTGTGTAGCTCATGATCAGTCACATAGACAATGAACCAGGAGACTTCAAAATCTTTGTTCAAGGAGTATTTAGTCCTCATCTTACTAAAATATGGCTTTTATTCTGTTACTATTTAAACATTTTTAAATGTCTGTATTTAGAATCCTAAAGACCAATTGTGTTTCTTCAGCTACAGGACTACCCCAACCACCGTGAACTCTTGTCCAATGTTTATTATCTGTATAGTCATTTACTGCCATTTATTTTCCTTGGTGTTGCTGTGCTTATTGTGTACAGATATTATGAACTCTCAGAAGAGTATAAGAGTCCTGACATTAGTGGCCAGATATTTTATATTATCTGTTAACTTCAAGGCCTTCAGGAAATAATAATCTGTCTTTTACTATTTGCTAGTAATTCTCATAACACAGAACTTTCTGTGCTTGTCGCTTTTAAGAAAATTATTTTGCATAACTATATAGAACATTTCTGTTTTGACTATAAAAGCATTTCATCAGCTTTATACCCAAATACAGTTATTTACCGAGTCAATAAATTTTAGTATAAAAGAAAGACGAAGAAACACCACATGCACCTTAGTGTTAGTTACTCATTGTTAGTATCAATTGTAATGGTTCCAGACTGTAGGCTTGGCTTAACAAATAACTGGCAAGTGAAATGTATACTAAACATGTTTTCAAAGAAGAGTAAACATTTGAAAGATGAAGAAATTTTGGAAAAAGACAAGAATGGCTCACATTAAGAAGAAAAAATGCTTTCTAACTATTTGTTATCACCACTATACACTGCCATCCATACTACTCAGCCAAGAATAAGCCTAACACCCCAGGAAATTAGCATAGCCCCTTCTTTGCCATTGCAATGCAGCATTTTGCCAAGTGAACAATGTATTTCATAACTGCTACAAAGTAAATGTAAGATCTTCCCTACTAAGAGTATAGACTTGTTTAAGTCAACTCAGAAAAAACAGATTTGTGTAAATTTGTAGGCTCTTGCAAAATATACTTCAATATTTATGGTGTTTATAAAATTGTAAATGTAAATATATATGGGTGGATGTTTGTTTTATTTATGAACTTATATATACTTACTTATACACTCTGGTCACCTTCTGAAAAAGTTCACAATATGCTGAATTGAGACAGTTCGAGACATTTCTAATACCTGTGTTCTAAAATCCAAAGTAAATTATAATCTTATGTGTTTTAAAGATTCTTTTAAAAATGTTTTCTATTATTGAAAGCAAGTGTTTAAAGAGAATATTTAGATCTGATTAAAATTACTCAGATATTAGAGAAATAAATGACCTCATCATAAGGTACAAAGAATGTATGCAGTAACCATAAAAAATGAAGATAATTTATTTATGTGTACATTTAAATGTTTTAACAAGCTTGTGGCTCTTAGATCAGGAGTATCTTGTCTGAAAGCTGTGTGAAATTCATTTCAGGGCTTGGGTTAAGGCTCAAGGCTACAGTGATAATTAAGAAGTGTGTGTGTGTGTGTGGAGAGAGAGAGAGAGAGAGAGAGAGAGAGAGAGAGAGAGAGAAACACACACACACACACACAAACACGGCATATATACCAGTAAGGTTATAGTATGAATTAAAAGAAATATTATATTCTTGAAAGAAATATCAGACAAACAGACATCATCTAAATGTAGAAAAGATGTTACATTCCGAAGGATTGAGTGTAAAAAATGTGATTATTAATTTAAGTAGATGGCAAATAAGAAATTCTGTTCATAAATGCATACTTAAATAGTAACAAATACACCAAGATAGAATTAAGAAAGGATACATAAAACCTAGAACTAATCCACAAATTAGAAAGAAGTAAGAAACCAAATAGGCTCAATATGTATAAAAGTCACAGTGCGATGGTATGTTAAAAGCACAAAAGGAAAACATTGCACAACAAAACTTGATCAACCCCTTATGACACCAGAGTGACGGAAGTTGACATAAGGGCATTTTGAAGAAATATTGCGTCTCATCCTGTCATTTTGAGAATGTACATGTCTCTGATCCAGCCATCCTGCTGCTGGGTATGCCCTGAGCACATTTCCTCTTCACAATGTACCGGGAATGTTTTGGTAATAACTGTTATATAACACAGCACCTGTAAGCTTAGTTATTTGAAACAACATTTGTTTCATCAGACACATACTTCTCCAGGTCAGGAATTCAGAAACACTGTCAGGAGATTCCACTGTTGCAAAGAGAACCACTGGATTGATGCCATGGTGTTCCTCTGATAGTTGACTTCATTTGGGCTTTTCATAAGGGTTTATTTACATACTACTATCTTAATAGTGACACCTGAAGGCTGGCTTGTAATTTTTAGTATCCTCTGTCTTCATTTAATTTCAGAGTCTTTTGAAGAAGCTCTTCAGTAGGATAGTTAGACTTCCTGTGTCTGTGCACAGAAAACACTGTATTTTTATATATCCATGGGTCCAAGACAGAATATAAATCCCCTTTCAAACAGTACATGAACTGGAATAATATCACTTTTCTGCATTGTGTTGGTTACCATATCACAATTCTAGTTTTAAATTATGAAGAACATCCTTAATAAATGTGTTCTGAAATATAGTGGGCTATCATCACTGTCAATTGGGCTGGATATATAAGTACCTAGAAGATTGAGGGTCAAATGTACTGGTGCATGTGGGAGCATTTCTAGAGAGGGAAACTGAGGTAAAACATTCAGCTTTGAAAGTAGGCTGCATAGTCACATAGAGCAGAGGGAGCAAGGAAAATGAGAAAACACTTGGGTGCTGACACATATTTATTTCCTAGCCAGTCATAGCGCACATGTTACTCGTCTTCCATGCTTTTTCTGCCATGATAACCTGCGTTCACAGAAACGGAGCATCAGAATGTATCTGTTTTCTCTTAGAGGTTTTTGAATAAGGCATTTCAGATTTGAGAACAAAAAGCTATTGTGTACAATACCTTTAACATTTTATGTTAATCTCAATAGTAGTTGAGATTAACATAAATGAATAAGGAATAGAGCTCCTTGTTCCTCATATCATTACCAGTAGACCCTCACCTTACTGGAAATAGCCATTAAAAAAAAAAACTGGATGTATGTCTCACTGCTACTTTTAGCATCTAGTGTTATAAATTGTATTAGAGATTAGTAATATGTTTTTACATACTCAGTAGCATTATTATGTTCTTTGTAGAGATATCAATTCTGTTCCTTTGACCATTTTTATGTCTTTGTGCTCTAATGAGTCTAATGTCTCATTTCCTTATCAATTTTTGGATATTAACCTATGATCAGAGACATGCTATAGAATTAATTTCATATATTAAGAATACTTGTTGATCTGAGCTATCATTCAATATTGAATTTTTTTTGTCTTTCCATTTGTTTCTTGATGTGATCATAGTGGCTATTTTTAATTCTGTTATCTACATGGCGTGATGGGTTCTCATATAGTTCTTCAAGGTATCTGTGAATTTAAAGAAAAATTATCCTTTCCTTGTGCTTTTGAAAGATTCTTTCTAAAACATACTTCAGCTACTTTGATGTTCAATCTTACTTTCCTGACTCCTTAGTTACCTCTGCTGAACAACCTTCTGCCTCATCTTCTTAGATCTACCATAGAATGTTTCTCCAAATAACAATGAGGATTTTATTCTCCTTATCTTCTCCATCTCCTTCACAGGACTCTGAGATAAATGTGGTTCCATAGATAATTATCTTGTACAGCAGTTCTTATGAATTAATTTTAATTATTAAAACCACAAGATAATTAGAGCCATGGTGATGAGAACATTGTTTTGAATTCCTCAGAAATAAAGGATTGTTGATAGTCTATACTTAATTACTTATTTGAAATTAGTGTTAATTATGAATTATAGGATATTCTAGTAAATAACAGAAGCATATTTTTGTTTTTTCAAATATAATTTGAAAATAGATAAATAAGCCTTCTCATAATACAATATAGTCCATTCTACTAGGCTCTTTTCTTGGAAATCTGGAGACCTATAATGTGTCTTGGCATTCAGCAAAGTCTTGCATAACCATTTTCTGATGAGTTAAAGTGTAAATGTAAATAAATGAAAAGCATAAGGATTCCATTTTCTTTGACACACATGTGAAAACTTTGAGAGGAAACATGTTTGGCACATATGCTGTGGACTCAGCAGATGGGAAGTATGAGCAAAATATCCCAGAGCAGTTCCCAAAGCCCACAAAATTCACAAGAAAAGGGTTTCCAGACAAAAAGAGAAAAAAAGGAAAGAAAACTAACAAGTAAAACATGTCCGTATTTATCAGTATTTAACCCATGGAATTTGTTTGCTTGGGACTAGAATGGTTTATGACCAAATCACATTAAATCAGCCATAGCCTTATTACTTAATGAAATAATGCTATACATCTTGTTCCTAAAATGTACTAATCTCTTATACAGGATCATCTAATCAACTAGGAGCAATGCCAGCAAACAGTTCTGGATATTAACACAAAGAAACAAGGGGAAACCTTTATTTATCCATCTTCTATTTGCTGTAATAAGAACTTTTATGCTGGGTAATAGCCATTTGTATGTGGTTATATTTTTGATAGAAATGTCATATATATTGTGGTATATGTTTAACAGACCCAGAAGCTATGAAGACAACAGCAGTCCCAAAACAGTACACAATTAAGAAAGACGTGAAATATTTTATATTAAACAAGAACTCGAATGTAATTAAATACATGAATGTTAACTTATAGCCAAAAATGTATTTCACTTTCCTATTTCCTGACACAAAATAGGAGGCAGATGGATATTGTCACATGAGCATAAGCTCTAACAAAAATGGTCTTTACTGATAATAATTTAGTGATAATAAATTAATTTGGATGTAAACAACCAAATGGAACTGAATGTCCTGCCAGAATCTGCAAAAATACATTTCAGAGCAATAACCTAAAACGCCTTCAGGAGAATCCTAAGGGAAAAACAATCTTGATTTTCCTAATGGGAAGCACATGATAAGTGTGTCTTAATAACCAAGAGCCTTTGTGAAAGCTTTTTCCAGTTGATTATTGTTACTGTTGATATTTTATAAAGATAACGTGTGAGAGAGAAATTAGAATGTGAATGTTTATGACAAATCATCTTGTAAGTCTAGGTTAATTCAAGAAAATAACATAGACTCAGACTCTTTCTAAATGAAAATAAATTCTTGTAATCACATCTAGTCTCTCTAAGCAAGGGCTATCAATCTTTGAATACAGAGTGAAATGAGATTGAATAGTCATGGAGCAATGATAATATACTGTCCCTTAACTAGGATGACATAAGAATATTTTCAGAGTATGACTTCCTAAGCTCCAACCCCCACACACACTGGATTAGAACTTCCTGTGTTTGGGCACCTTAGAATTCTTTTAAAGAGAAGTTAGAAAATGCTCCCTAGACAGCCATGAGTAGAAAGTTCTTCTTTTTCACTATTTCTCTTTTATATCTTCTCTAGTAGCCAGAGGTGATCCATGAGTAGAAAGTTCTTCTTTTTCACTATTTCTCTTTTATATCTTCTCTAGTAGCCAGAGGTGATCAAAGTAGGAATCTTACCAAGCACATGTTATAGGACAGTCATCAAAGAAGAGCATTTGTTCATCAGTTTTCAGTCTGGCCTGACTTTGACTTCTCTGCATCCTATAGCCTTCTTGATTATGGAATCACCAAGAGGGAAGGAAATGAGTCTACATAAAGAGGGGATACATACATTCCCGGTGCTTCTTATTTTAAGTATGCTATATAATTATAACACATTCACACATCTAGTAGGTATGGTATTTAACTGCGTGCCCATGAGAGTTTCAGGTGACAAAGGAAATGTGCAGACTAGGTCACCTAATATGTAAGTAGAAGGGCAGAGTTTCAAACCTTGGTATTTTGAGAATATCCCAGAAATGAGTCTTCTTCATGAGTTTTATTCCTATGTTTAAAAGTGTGAATTATGGGAAGTTCAGAGAATTATTATTTGACAAATTTGAAATAAAAATTGTTTTTCCCAAGCTGGAAACTGCCCAGATGTCCCACAATGGAAGAATGAAAACAGAAAGTGCGGTTCATTAACTCAGTGAAATACTATTCAGCTATAGAATAAGGACATCATAAGTTTTACAGGAAAGTGTATGGAACTAGAAAATATCATTCTGAGAGATGTAACTCAGACCCAAAAAAGACACGCAAGATATGTACTGACGAATAAGTGGATATTAGCCAAAAAATGTACAGAATACATATGATACAATCAACAGAACTCAGGGGAGATATAACAAAAGAATCTTAGGAATTCTAAAGAATCATTAGGTCATACTTTAAAAACCTGCAATCCAGAAAATTAGAAATTCTAAATTTTAGAAAATCTACAAAAGTGAATAATTTTCCCCACAGATACCACTTACCAAAGTCAAATCAAAGTCGGATAAACAATTTACATAGACCTATAACATCTAAGAAAATAGAAGCAGTCATTAAAAGTTTACCAACCGGTTCATAGAAGTAGGAGGAGGAGGGATGGCATAGGGGGTTCAAGGATAGGGGGAAATGGGGTAAGGGGATAACATCTGAAATGTAAATAAAATATTCAATAAAAAAGGAAAGAAAAAGAAGGAAAATGTAGCATTTGTTTTTCTAAGTCTGGGTTACCTTGTTTAATGTAACATTTTCCAGTATTGTGCTTTTTTTCTAATAAATTAAATAATTTTTAAAAATTAAAAAAAGAGTTTCCCAACCAAAAATAGCCCAGAACAAGTTGATTTTAGTTTAGAATTAATCTCTACCAATTGGGCATTGTGTAAGCTTTCTGAAGGAAATATTGTCCGATCTCACTCATTTTGTCATTGTCTTATCAGTCAGGACGTCTGGCATGAAATAGAGGAACTTAAGTGCACTGGGTGACTGGATGGGCAACTGACAATGGCAAACTGTTGTGGGAACTGTCTTCATCTACTTCTTCTTTGTATCTTCCTCTCTTTTCATCTTCAAGGGAGTACCTGCTTGCACTGAGTGGTTTTGTGTGTCAACTTGATACAAACTGGAGTTATCACAGAGAAAGGAGCCTCCCTTGAAGAAATGCCTCCTTGAGATCCAGCTGTAAGGCATTTTCTCAATTACTGATCAAGGGTGGAAGGGCCCACTGTGGTTGGTGCCATCCATGGAATGGTAGACCTGGGTTTTACAAGAAAGCGAACTGAGAAAACTAGGATAAGTGAGCCAGAAAAGAGCACCCTCCATGACCTCTGCATTAGCTCTTGCCTACAAGTTCCTGCCCTGTGTGAGTTTCTGTCCTGACTTCCTCTCATGATGAGCAGCAATGTGAAAGTGTAAGATGAATAAATAAACCCTTTCCTCCCCACCTTGCTTCTTGGTCCTGACGTTTTGTGCACGAATACAAGCCCTGACTAAGACACTGCTTCTTCATCATTTGAATGAATTGACTTAATAAGACATCCCTTTAATCAGACTCTATCTTCTGAAAGACAGATTACAATGTGTGATCATAGAAAATGTCATAGTCTAAATACCCTGGCCTTCGACTGCTGGCACAAGGAGTAAATAGAGGAAATACCTGAACACTTTGCTTTCCACAAGGGAAAATGACCACATCCTAAGCTGCAAATGGTTTAGATTTTGACATGTGTGTATAGAGCAAAGATACTACAGATAAAATAAATATTGATGTTGTTCCCATAGCAATGGCAACTAGCTCTAAAGGAAGTTGGAAGCCTCCTATTGCCTAAAAGGAACAACAATTCAAATTTAGTTTGAAATCCTTGATTTTGAACACTAATAATATGCTTATATTTTCCCCTATAATCCTGGAATTGTTGCCACTATGAACGAGTGTCTTAGTTGTATTTCTCTCTCACTGAGAAAAATCAAACATGAGCAGACAATTTTATCTGTACATTGATCTTAGTTCCAGGTACTTCGTGTTACTCTACTTAATTCACCTCTTTCTTTTTCTTCATGAATCACAAGAGACAATGAAAAACAAATAGTGTGCATTCTCCCAAATAATTTCTTCATAATTATTATGAGCAAGTGCATTCAACTAATCAAAAATGCAGCAAAATAAATTTTTCTCTAATCTGTTTCCAGCAAGTTTAGCACACACAAGAAATGTAAACTAAAAAGTTTCTCTTGTTTAAAAGGTGAGTTTTCTTAACAGTCATCTGTTTCTTTTCATGTTCCTTTTGAAATATATTGAGACAGACATTTATCGCTAGTGGTAGTACATAATTAAAACAATAAAAAATGGACTGGAACTATACCTATATCTCTTATTAGTTACAAAAAAATAATTAACTCAAAATAAAAGACGGAAGCTGTAAAAGTAATACAAGGGAATGTAGGAGGAAAGTTTCATGACTACAGGCCTTAGCAAGAGATTTTGTCAACCAGAACTCAAAAGTTCAGGCAACAAACTGTAAATGAACAAGGGAATTACGTCAAACTACAAAGTCTCTGTGAGATAAAAGAAACAGACAATAGAATAACATACAGCCTCCAATAATAGAGAAAATATTTAGAATCACCTCTGACAAGCAGCAAAATTCATATATATATATATATATATATATATATATATATATATATATATATACAAGATGAAACAATATATTTGCAAAGACACTATCAATAAACAAAAATACAAATGAGTAGCAAGAATTAATGCATGTTTACAATCACACCAGAAGGGAAATATGAATTAAAACCAGAATAGAGATTACTTCTCTCCAGTTACAATGGATATTATCAAAGAGCTATTTTAACAAAGTGGTGAGTCTACCAATCGCTGCAGTCACGAGTGCTGTGCAGAATGTCAGGTTCTCCATGCTATCATCTAATCCAACAAACCCACTGCCTACATACCCAAAGGAAATCGAACCAGTCTATTTGGAAGATTTCTGCACTTCCTCAATGTAGGAACAACATAAGTGCCCATTAACTGGTAAAAGAATGAAGAAGATCTGGTATATGTACACAAATGAATATTATTTAGACTTATAAAATGAAGCCTTGTGATTTCTGATAACACATTCTGAAATTGGAGAACATAATGCTAGTGACATTAACCAGATATGGAACTACAAGAACTGCATACCATTGTTTATGTGGAATTTAGAAAAGTTATTTTCACAGAAGTTCAGAGTAGAATACTTGTTAAAAAGCTACAAAGGTTAGGTAGAAAGGAATAAGAAAAGATTGTCAGTACATACTCTTACAGATAAGATCAAAACCTCCTGCTAGATTGCACAGTAGGATGTCTACAGATCATAATGATGAAAATATTTGAAAAGTGTAACATAAAGGATTTTGTTTGTTCTCACCATAAAAAATGATAAATATTTGAGGAAATGGATATGTTAACCACAATTTGAAAGTTCCCAAACATTACCATGTATCAAATCATAATAGTAGCTCATATATGCCTAAAATATTGCAGTCCATTTAAAACCAACAATATTTCATAGGACAGTGTCTTGGGCTCTTTCATTTTCATGTTTGAAAAGCAAATATAGGGATTTCAAAAATGGTTAGCTTAATTTACTTTTACATTACATTTACATTATATTTTACATTCAATCCAATCTTAATTGCCTTTCAAATGTTAGTATGTTAAGATGTTTCCATTGTCCTTAACTAAATTATTTATTGTTACTTCATGATGAAACTTTGTCACCAAAACTATAAAATTGTTCTTTCATATATAATTTATAGCTGCTGAAACTATGAAATTACATATACAATGTAATTGTTTTTCTCATGAAATATACAAATGAATATTCTTGATTTTTTTTTTACAATTTACCACATCTCCCCTGGTGGTAAAATATTGAAAGAGATCAATTAATAGTCATAGCTCTTAATAATATTTTATTAATTCCATGAAGCTACTATACTGTACTTCATAAGTTATTCTTCTGAGTGTATGCATCAATTATATACCTCATTATACATGCAATCACTTCAATATTCATCTATGCTACTATTCCATAAATATGTTAATATGGATATTTTACCCACTAAAATATTAAAGTAAATAAATTTTACTCTATTTTAAAATCTCAAAATACCTAAAAGCTGTATATATAATTTTCAATAACAATTTGATATGGCAAATAATAAAAAGAAGATACAACCTTCAGAGCCATGCCTAAATCTTGAAATGCATCAATAGGGTAAGTGGGGATCATTAGGTATGAAACATGTTTTTTCTCTAAGGATATAGCAAACAGAAATGATTAATATTTATTTTTCCATAAAATTGTGTATAAATCCTTAATCTTTTAATGAATTGAAATGAAAGAAATTGGTCTGGTTATGAGATTAACTCACACATAATCAGCAGAAAAAATACACACGTGTGTGTATGTATGTGTGTGTATGTGTGGATGTGTGTGTGTGTGTGTCTGCGTATCTAGAGGCTTTTGTGTCTAGATGGCTTGGAAATAATTATGACTATAATGGAGCTATGGAGGACTTTGAACTGACACTTGAAGTACTGAGGACAGCCAGTTCGTGTGTGCATCAACACTCTCACATTCAGAAAGCACTGTTCTACTGAAATCGTCTACTAAATCTGACTCTTAGAACCTTTGCCTTCTCTTCTAAGATGACTGTGAAGTCCGGGATAAAAGGAATGTTCTGTACATGCCTCATGATGGCTCTCATGCCCATGCTCCAATTCATGGCCTTCCACATGCACACACTGGATGCAGTGAATTTTTTGAGTATGTGAAAAGTACATAAAGAGGGTGGACAGTATGGGAATAGAGGAAAGAAAGAGTTGTAGTGGAGGGAATGGGGGTGGATTTGATCATTCATTTCTAAAAATATTGAGAGTAAATAAAATACTAGAAAGAACTAATAATTGTTAACAAATAAAGTAGAGAAAGAACTAATACTTGTTAACAAATAAAGTAGAGAAATGTCAGAAGAAAATACCCACAATAAAGACATCATTGAATTTGAAAGACTGAATTGGAATGCATGAATTTTGAAGAGTACATATGGGAAGAAGCAAGTTAAGGTGGTGGTTTGCTCACATATGAAATGAAATGAAATGAAACGAAATGAAATGAAATGAAATGTCCCCCATACACAAATTAATATCAATTAATAGGTACATAAGTAGATTAAATGATACAACAATTCTCAGAGTATATAACAACAACTTAGAGTTTATGTAGTAAAGATTCTGTTAATCTTTAAGAAGGCATGAGAAGGGCTATAATAAAATGTTAAAGGAAAATAAGAATAGGAAACCACTATAAGGTTATTGTCCATCATGTCAGTCTTACAGCAAATAAAATGCTTTCCATGCAAAAAAAATAAAAATAAAAGTTTTTTTTTAAAGAATCTCACTGCAGTAGTGAGAGGAGAAAGCAATAGTGACAGCTACCTCTCAGTGAGTACCCAAGACAGGAGAATATACACCAGACATGGAAGAATACTTCTTCATTTGTCTAATTTTTCTGAATAATAGACAAATCTATATTCTACTCTTCTTGCTTTAACCTCATCACTGTGGACTGGTCACCAAACTTTAAGGCAATTCCAGTAGAAAACATACTGGAATTTCCAATATTGTAGAATTTTCCTTGGTAGGCATACAGGAAACATATTATTGTAACAAGAGTCTTGCACTGTGTATGGAATTAATAATGAGAACTCACAAGAAATCCAGCACTGACTAGTTGCCTAATGCAAAAGCAACTTCATCCTGCAGAATTCTTACTCAGAAAATTAGTTTGAATGAAACAATTTAACTGAATTATGGAAGTAGGAACATACTTACAAATTTATTTTATAAGTATCTGTGGTTATTCTGTCAAATTAATAGTGATTATTTCTCTGTCTATACTCTATCTTCACTCATGTATATTCCTCCATAGACATGGATATTTCTATAAGTAATTGATATCACATTCATTTGTGTTTAGTATAGACTTAAGAAGAAAACTTAATTTACTGTGTGACACATGTTTCAGCCAGTCATCTGGAAAAAATTTTGCATGCCAGAAGTTTATTGGAAATAACAGAATGGGCTTCCGTTCAGATGAAAAGAATAAAATTCACAATGAAATCACTTCCTGACATCTTCCATTTCCAATCTTTGTTCGAGAAAATAAAGGTATACATTTTCTTTTGAACACAGTGTTCTCTCAACTTATGATTTAAACCTTGCAAACCAGAGAGCTAGTAAAATCCAGAATCAATATTCCTGCTATTCTGAAGCCATTTTCTCACATTAAACACTCAATCTTCGTATCATTAAAGCTGTCTTGGCAAACTTTTTATGGTGAATCCTTGAAAGATATATCATTAAAGAAACTACTTAGAATTACATATCTGATCCACTCATTCCAGAATCTACAACTTCTCACTGATGAGTGGGATAGATGGTCATATGGTTAGTAAAGATTTGTAAGCTTTCTATAGATTTTCTGCCTTTATCATTGAAGGAAATATAAGTACTTATTTTGTGTGGATTCAAGAGAATATCTGGTGTCATATGAATGTATACATATGCAGATACTCACTTATATTGTATGTCATTGACCTGAAGCTTCATAATTATTAAAATACAAAGGTTATGTGCAAAACATATGCTGGACTGTTTTGCTTTCTTCACCAAGCAGCTTTTAATGTTCATTTTTTATGGGTACAATGTGATAAATTTTCACACGTGTGTACAAGGAATAGTGATCAAATCACTATAATTTTAATTCTATTTGCCTTAAATATATGCTTCCCTTGTTCTGGGACCCATATAAATCCCCTTTTGTAATGTTTTATAGAATGCTTTATACATTTTAAAATATGGCCAATCTAAGCTGCAGTAGAACACTAAAAAACTTCTTTCAACCATATGTTTATATTTTTGCCCTAATTATCCAAATAATCTAGACATTAAATTTGGCAGTGATATTTTTATAAAACCATCAAAAACGGACAATGCAAAGGCAGATAAATTAGCTTCTAACAAACTATGTATATTCCCTACAGCAAAAGAAATATTTCTGCAAAGGAACAAGACAATACGTAATATAAGCAAGAAATAGTTTCAAACCAATCAACGAGTTATATAAATAATACAAATACAACAGAAAATTGAGCCATAATCAGAATAAGCATTTCTCAAAAATCTACACACAAATGATCAAGAGATCATGAAATACACTCAGCATCACTAGTCATCAGAGACGTGCAAATCAAAATCACAAGGGAAAACCAAGTCAGCACATTGAGCAGAATAGTTACACAAAAATAGTTAGTGGAATCAGGGATACAGAGGAAGAACTTACACGCAGGTTAAAGGAAATATATGTTATTAAAGCTATTATGAAAAAAGGTTCTTCAAAGAATGAAAGCAGTAATCTCAGATAATACCTCTATCACATTAATTGGTGTCTATGTAAAGGAAACTACATTAATATATTTAAAAGATACCTAAATTTGTATGTTTATTGCAACAGTCATCATAACACACATGGAATAAAATGAACTAAGTTGTAAACTGACACATGAATCAAAATATACAAAAAATGTGGGTTATAAAAACAATGAAATATTATTTAGCAACAACAATGAAATCTTATCTTTCATCATAACAGGAATAGAACTGAAGGCATCTTCCTAAATAATACAGATAATCAAATGCAAATATTATGTATTCTCACACATTTATAAATGAAACTAACTGGGAGGATTAGAATGAAAACAATTCCTAATGATAGTCTGCTCTACTCATAGATCAGTGTCTAGTCGAATTATCATCAGAGTGGCATCATCTAACAACTTATTGGAGCAGATACAGAGACCCACAAGCTAGCTCTAATTAGAGCCTGGGGAACCCTACTGATGAGGGGTAGAAAAGGGGCCCACAGAATCAACCAAGTGGGGCTCACAGAGTCTCACAGAAACTCAAGCAACAAACACAAACCCTGTATGCATTTAAGCTGGATCTTCTGCATATATGCTATGAGTATCAGTTTGGTGTTATTGTGGAACTCTTAACAGTAGGAACAGAGACTGTCTCTGACTCTTTTACCTGTGCTTGTGACTCTTTTCCTCCTACTGCGATACCTTATCCAGCCTAAATAAGAGGGTTTGCACCTACTCTTATTGCAACTTGTTAGCACATGTTTGGTGTGTATTCCTGAAAGATCTGCTCTTCTATTTGAAGAGAAATAGACAATAAAGACATACTTTGAATTCAAATCATTTAATTATGCTGTAATTTATAACAAATTGTATGGAGAGCCAAGGAAGCCTTGTGCAAATATGTATAGGATAGATAATGACTTAGTCAAAGTCTGTTGTTGACAAGAGCACACCATATCAATGATCAATGTCTCTGACCCATGGAAAATTGTCAAAGCCTGGGAATTGGCAAAGCCTCCATCCTGTCTGAATGTGAATGTTGACAGTGTTTACAAATGTTTAACCAGTGTTTACAAAGCAGCAACCAAAGCTTCCTCCTCCCAGATATTTAACCTACTGAGATTGCTCAGAGTTCTCCAAATATAAGCTAACTCCTTCCCTTGGTGCTACACATTTTCAACACATTGAGGTTTGAGATCTTGCAGTAAGTGGGCATGAATTCATCAGAGTGTGCACAGTCCATCTGACTCCATCCTCTCTGTATGTGTTCCAGTCCCTTTTCTTTCCCTCTCTGCCTCCCAGTCAGCTTTTCAGGGCCAAAACATACTTGATTTTAAAGACTGCTAAACTCTCAGCTTTTCCTCTTTTCTTTTTCTCTTTTTCTTCCTCTTTCTATTTCTTTCTCTTATCTATCTATCTATCTATCTATCTATCTATCTATCTATCTATCTATTTCCATCCCAAACACTGTTCTCCTCCCAGAGTTCCACCACTAACCCTTCTACTCTGAGTGGGTGGAGACCCCCTGGGTACCCCATACCCTGACACAACAAATCTCTGCCAAATTAGGTGCATCCTCTCCCACTGAAGCCAGACAAGGCATCTATGAAGACTGAGCTAGAGGACTGATTCATATGTTTCTGGGGATTTATTCCAGCCCATGTATGTTCTTTTATAGGTTGCTCAGTCTCTGAGAGCTCCCAGGGGTCTAGTTTAGTTGACTCTATTGGTCTTCCTGTGAGGTTCCCATCCCCTTCAAGACCTTCAATGTTACCTCCAACTCTTCCATAAGAGTGCCTGACTTTTGCCCAATATTTGTCTGTGTGTTGCTGCATCTGTTTCAATAAGCTATTGAATAGAACCTCTCATAGGAGAGTTATGCTAGGCTTTTGTCTACAAGCATAACAATATCATTAATACTGTTATGGACTGGTACTTGCCCTTAGGATGAGTTTTAAGTTGAACCAGGTATTGGTCGGCCATTCCTTTACTCTGCTCCATCTTTGTCCCTCCATTTCTTTTACACAGAACAGATTTTGGCTCAAAAGCTTTGTGAGTGGGTCAGTGTCCTTATCCCTTTACTGGGGTTCCTGCTTGGCTATAGAAGGTAGCCTCTTCATATTCTATGTACCCACTGTTAGTCATCTAGGCTAAGGTCACCTTCATTGACTTTGGGGAGCCTCCCGCAGCCCAGGTCTCTGGGACTTCCTAGAGATTTTCCCAGCCCTTGACATCTGGCAGTTGCATATTTCCATTCATTCTGCTGGCCCTTTGTGCTCTCTCCTGTTTCTCCCCACACTTGACTTGATTCTGCTCCCTCTTTCCTCTCTCTCTCTCTCTCTCTCTCTCTCTCTCTCTCTCTCTCTCTCTCTCTCTCTGTCTCTCTCTCATCTCCCACCCAACTCCCTCACTCCTTCTGCCTCCTATGATTATTCTGTGTTCCTTTCTAAGTGTGGTTGAAGCATTCTCTCTTGGGCCTTCCTTCTTGTTTAACTTCTTTATATTTGTGGGGTATATCATGAATATTCTGTACTTTATTTACTTATTGGTGAGTACATACCATGCATGTCTTTTTGGGTCGTGGTTACTACATTCAGGATGATATTTTCTAGTTCTATCCATTTGCCTTCAAGATTAATGTTGCCCTTGTTTTTATTAGCTTAATAGTACTCAGTGAGTAAATGAACCACTGTATCCATTCTTCTGTTGAAGGACATCTTGGTTGTTCCCTGTTTCCGGCTATTATGAGTAAAGTTGCTATAAACATAGTGAAGCACAGATGCTCTTGTGGTACAGTATAGCATCTTTTGTGTATATGCCCAGGAGATGGACTTAACAGTAGAACTCTAATAACAATAAGACAGATAAATACACGAAGAGATCTTAATAAAAGCCTTTACACACCACAATTGATCCACCCAAAACCTCTAAATGGAAGGGCATCGCTATCACATTCTTCCTTCACTTGCTATATTCTAATGGTTTAGGAGTCCTCCTTTATGCTATCTGTGCTATTCTACTGTGTTCTTGGATAATACACATCAGACCTTGAACATCATTTTGACCTATCTCATTATCTTTGTTTAGCCTGTCTACACTACTGTCATCTAGATTAGTATCATGCCTAAAATTGCATCTGATGCATACTGAGCATCTAGATTAGTATCATACCTAAAATTGTAAAACCTTAAATTAGCATATGTACAGCTATGACTATTAGTTTTATTCTTGTGAAATCATCTTGAAGATGTAAACTGATTATCAAAAATATAAAATACTTACTCCTGTGAAATTAGGGTTACTGAGTAAGTTGGCATGGAAGATACCTAATTATTTGGTCCAAACTTTTTTAGCACTCATATGTAATTCTCTATAACACTGGCATTTCAGCTTATCTGATAGACTACTGAAACTAATGGATGAATGCAAATCACAATATAATGATTAGAAAATATCTCTACAATAAAATATATCTTTGCTTTTGATGCTACTAAAATAGTAAACAGGGGATATAATTAACTATTTGCACATGTTTGCATGTATAATAATAATGTTTTAAAATAAGGCCATGTTTTTATCAATTGTTAAAAAATTAAACTAACTTAAACAAGTCTTTGCTTTACATTCTTTAAGTTAATAGTTAGCTTTGCTCTATATATCAATTTTTTGAAGAAAACATTCAGTAAGCTATGAAACTATTTCCCCTATTACAGGGTAAAACAAGCAAGAAACTTGGTCCTGTTTTTGTGAAAGATTTAATGAGGGGAAAAAAAACAGAGAATGGAAAGCCTTAATCAGACCTTCAAACAAAAATGTTCTTTGAACATAATGAAGTAAGCAATTTCCTTCCTTCTTTGAGCAACACCATCTCAATCTTCAAAAATTTCCGATTTAGTCCTTGACCTTTTCAATGAGGTCATCACTAAAGGAAATGTCCTGTTTCAAGAGAAACTGTAGACATTAGAAATTCTAAAGAGTTTGAGTATAGATTGTATTGGTCTGAAGAATAAGAGTAAATAATGATTGTTTGCTAACTAAATCGCTTTCCACAGACTTTCAAAGTTGTTTTATATATATTTTATAAGTGTATAGACATTCCCTGAGGAAATGTCCTTCAGTCAACTTCACAGTTAATGACTTTGGAATTAATTATTTCCAGAAATAATACTTTATTAAATGATATTGTTGCACTGAGAAGGCTTTCTCTGAGTTAGAAATTTATGCTGGTAAAAGAAAAAATAATTGTTGTTGAGGCAATATATATATATATATATATATATATATGCAACAAAATGTTTTACTAAATTAGAATCAGACATTTATATAAAATCTGAAATCTAATTATGTCTGTGAAATAATTTATTCAGGTTCCTTTGAAAAAGCGAGAGTATCTAAGTAACTTTTGAGTTATTATTTCCAGCATTACTTTATCATTTTAATGAGTGAAGTTAATGTATCTAAGAATGAGGATGAGAGTTAATTTTAAAAATTTCCCTAATGAAGTAATGTAAATCAGGTAAGTATATAAAAGTGATAAGATATCATCTATTGCAATCATGAAAATAATAGTTACAAATGTTTTATAACAAAGAGAACTTGAGACAAGAAAATTATATTTTTAAATTCCATTAGCTTCTCTACTATTAAATAGCAACTGCTATAAACCTTAGAGTTAAACTGTTGATTAGTATTTTTAAGTGATGAATAATATTTCTGGATCTGTCTATCTGGTCTTTAAGAAACAGACTTTAAGCCCAGGAATATAAATTGAGTGATTTAATATGGAAATTCGCCAAGGATCCTATACTCTGGGATTATAGAGAGGAGTATGAGATCAAGAATGCCAAAGGTTTTATTTAAGTATCACCCTAGGTTGCACGCCATGTTGAGCTCTGGGAAACTGAGAATTCTGCACTGTGCCTGTGAGATGTTAGACTCTCCTGCTCATTCTTTACCCATGGGTCTTGAATCTGAGCCAAAATGCCTATAGATAGCTTATCTCAGCTCTGATGTTTATATATCATTTCTAATTTTTAACCACAAAGATGCTCTAAGGAATAGATTTTTTTTTTCAGGAAAAAGATCCTGACTTCTTGACAATGATACTCATTCTACAAGAATTGTTTTAAATGTAAAACACACACACACACACACACACACACACACAAGTCTAATAATACTATGGAAAATACTCTTAGCTATTTGCCTCATACCCAATACCATACCACCCAAATCATCAACACTTCTAGCTTTCCTATCTCTAACAAAGCACTAGAGTGTTAAAGTTATTTTCAATATGCTATTAATTTCCAAGCTCCACAACCCCAATGGCAAAATCATGAATTTAGCCAAACAGATAAACACCATTTTCATTGATAATGGTTGGCTTTGACCTTGGCAAGAAATATAATCCTTTCCAATTATGTTTTGGAAAAAAAAAAGCTCAGATGTTCCACCCTTATGAAAAAAAAAAGTTACACAAAGGAAACTTTCTTTGTCACTGAATGCCCTTCTGTCTGCATGCAATGACAGGAAACACAAAGACAATCTTGCCATTTCCAGTGGCAAGGAAATATACAGGCTAAGGACCACGGAAGGAAAGTTGAAAATTTGTTAAAGTTCATATGCCATTGTTGAGTCTTGGTTTTTAAACAAACAGATGACAAAAATAAATGTAAGTATGAGGCAAGATTTCTGCAAACACATTGAAAGTAGCATATTAACTATTAACTCGGTAACCTTTGCAGAAAGGCTACCAAAGCTGTACTTGTGAATACATTCATCTATTAGTTCATTTAGCGTTGAACTTCCAGTGAATAAAGTGCACCTCATAACAACTGAAGAATACTGTCCTTGTTAAATACAATCAATGGCCTCAAATAGGATGAGAACATTGACATTACATGACATTGCTTACTAAAATTGCCATGTGTGTTCAAGACTGATGTCAGAAAAGTCATTATACAGAAATAACTTCTTTTTTGTTTTTCTACTAAAGATGTAAAAAGCTATTTATCAAAATAATTAAGTAGTATATCCTAATGATCTGATATAGGTAATCCTAGTCTTTCCCAAAGAATCAAATAAATATATAATTAAGCAGAATACTAAGCTAACTTAAGATTACTAAGCTAACAATATTTTTTCATTTGCTTTCAGGAAAATATAAGCTGAATACCACCTAGTAAGTATTTTAAGACCTATAAAATACATCCAATGTGCATAAAATAAAACTATGAAATTAAGTTATATTGAAAAGTGGATGCAATTTACAATTCACTAAGTACAATTGAGTAGCTAGTTTTTCTATGTGATTATCATCACATTGAAACTTTTAAGATTGGTAGGTAGCTTTTGAGAGAGATTTAGTGAGAGCTAACATTTGAAATAGTTCATATGGATAAATGAGAGACTTTGGATGGTAATTGCTAGATTGCAATGAATAAACTACCCAATATAATGTGTGTGCCTACTACTTCCTCACTCATCCTTCTACTCCCAGTAGACAATGGAGATACCTTATATCATCCCTCTTAAGTCTGAGACATGAGACTTCCAAAGAAAACTTCTATGTATATGCATCATCTCCTCCCTATGCCTCTCACATGCCATCTTATACTATAAACAGGAAGAACACATTGCAGACATTCCTAAAATACAGAAAAGAATAGAATGATAAAGCTAACTCAGAAACATTCAAGAACTTTGTATTCTGATTTCCTTTAGAAGTGAGGTAACTCTTCTGAAATTTAACATCAGTGTCTGTGAGTTTTCATATACTTAGCTGAATTTAAATTAGCACAAATGACCTGAGTTCAAATAAGACTTCCTGTGGTAAGGACATTGCTCACACCTATATTAGATACTTGGTACTTCTTCAGACTTTCTATTTTGTTTTCTTCTAGGACACAGAAAACACAGTAGACAAGGAATCACATCTCCTAAACAGGGCTATCCTTTTTGAAAACTATGGGCCTCACCTTCACATAGGAACTAGATCTTCAGTTTACAGTAATTTGTCTTGTATCAAGCAGCTAATCTCAAAACAAAACAAAACAACAGCAACAACAAAAACAAAAACAGCTTCCATGCATGGATATTTGCCTAAGATATTCAAGGGTCTCATAGGAAGTGTCTAGAGTTTTCACTAAGTTAGTAAATGGCAGTTTTCAAAGCTGAGTGTAAAATCACTTGAGGGTGGAGAGTAGCAGTAAAAGTTGGTATCAGGCACAAGGGAAATTTGAACAGAAAAAACATAGAAACAGTAAGCCACAGCATAGACTAATTGTTAGTGCCAAACACTAAATCTGCTTTACAAAAAGCAAAGTAATAGCCGTTGAAACACATTGCCTTAGAATTACACAAGAGTGTCTTCTCTAGAGTCACAGTATTGATTTGGGGGTGTGGATTAGGAATAGGAAATGCACCATATTCCTGTAGACATGGGTGTACATTGAATAAAAGTTTAATTTTAAAGTAAGGTAAGATTTAGGATATTCATAGCAGAACACTTGTGTACCATTGTCCAACCAATAGAAATAAGCTACTATTTGGGAGATGTTTTGGGGTTCATTTAAAAACTGTGAGTATATGTTTATCTATACCAATCTTCCTAAACATGTTACTATCTTATGGATTAGCAAAACCATGATTAACTGTAATAAAATCATCAACCCTCTATGCTTAAGAAGTGAAAAAATAAACAAATAAGGCACTGATGGTCAAAATAATCACCAGAGTTACATAATGGGAAACTCACAGAATGGCACAGACATGTTTCTTCCAGAATGTTATACTATATTAAGAAAACAATCAATTATCAAACAAGAGTTGTAAGTAATTTGAATGTTGATACACACATATGCAGAGTGATCCACAGGAGAGAGGAAAATTCTGAGAAGTAAAATTCTAGACAAACTAAAACTGGATCCTGACTCTGTTTGAAGTTAAGTGGATCTTGGAAATAACACTTTGAAAAATAATGAAAAACTGTGATTATTAAGTGCAAGAAGAAGTCACATGGTCACATAAAAATAAACTGAAAAGATACAGAAAGACAAAAAAATCCACATTTTTAAGCTTTAATGTGTTTTTAAACATACAGAGCAACTAATTTATTTTGATGTAATTGGTGGTGAAAGTCATGCCATGAGCCATCAGAGAGGCTATTAACGAGTCATGTGCTGTGTAAAGCTGTTGGACAGAGTTTAAAGGATCGGAATGTTCGAGGATATTAAAAAAATAATGGCAAAGTCCCAGTTGCCTTTGTGAGGGATTTTAAATTAAAGCAGCAAAGCCTTTCAAGCATCATACAATGGGTAGAACGAACTCAAAGCTAATTAACTTGAATTTTTGTTTAGTGGTACAGCTTTGCAGTAATCTTTCATGGAGTTCATGAAGAGAGGATTACTTGGCCTTGAGATATATTTGGAGAAGGGGGAACATGGAAGCTAAGGCAACCAGCCAAAACAAGTGGCTTGTCCAGGCATGTCTGAGCCTAGTGCCTACTTCTAGACCACAGTTTTATCTAGGTATAAAATTCAGCCTTCTATACACATAGCTGCCTTGAAGACATTCATAGGATGTTTGTCATGAGAAGATGAGCACATGACTCTTGTTAATAGCCTCTCTGATGGCTCATGGCATGACTTTCACCACCAATTACATCAAAATAAATTAGTTTCTCTGTATGTTTAAAAACACATTAAAGCTTTAAAATGTGGATTCTTTGTCTTTCTGTATCTTTTCAGTTTATTTTTTATGTGACCATGTGACTTCATGTACTTAATAATTTTTTAGCCAGGATAAAGTGTAAAACCATTTACAACAATCTAGAACTTTCATTCACTATTTAGACCCAGGACTTTGGCTGTATTGCTGCACTGGGGACTTGCACTATATGCATAAGGTATTATCTGCATTCTCATTGCTGAAAAAACAGACAACAAAGAGAAATGCAAGAAGTACTTGCTATGTATTATTCATTGTAATTTAAGTTACAGTAGTAAAAAAATTCCATTTTTCAATATTTTATTTATTTATTTTACATCTCAATCACAATACCCCTCTCTCTGCCCTCCCTTCAAAGAATACTTCTACCTATCCCCCTCTACTCTGAGAAGGGGAGTCTCCCCCTGGGTATCATCCCCCACCCAGCATATCAGTTATTGCAGGACTAGGGGCATCCTCTACCACTGAGGCCCCACAAGGCTGCACAGTTAGGGGACTGGGATCCAGAAGCAGGCAACAGATTTAGAAAACAGCTCCATCTCCAGTTGCTAGGAGACCCACATAAGACAGAACTGCACATTTGCTACATATGTGGGCACGGAGTGGGACAGAGCAAGTAGGTCCAGCCCCTGTGTGCTCTTTGATTGGTGATTCAGTCTCTGAGAGCACACAAGGATCCAGGTTAGTTGACTGTATTGGTCTTCCTGTGGAGTTCCTACCCACTCCAGATTCTTCATAACTCCTCTCAATTCTGCCATAAGACTCCCCAAGCTCTGCCCAATGTTTGGCTGTGTGTCTGTTTCAGTCAGCTGCTGGGTAGAGCCTCTCACAGGACAGTTATGCTAGGCTTCAGCCTGAAAGCATAACAGAATACGATTAATAATGTCAGGAATTGGCTTTTGCCCACGTATGGGTCTCAAGTTGGCCCAGTCATTGGTTGGCCATCTCTCAGTCTCTGTTCTATCTTTGTCCCTGCATTTCTTGTAGGAAGGACCATTTTTAGTTCTAATGTTTTGTGGGTAGCTTGGTGTCCTTATCTCTCCACTAGAGGTGTTGACTGGCTACAGGAGGTGGCCAATTTTATAACCCCAGTACTAGGAGTCTCACCTAGAGTCATCCCCACAGACTACTGGGAACTTCCCCCCCCCATATTTTAACAACCTTAATTTAAATCATACACTAGTACACACTAACCATACAAATTTTCAGCAATCCTCCATTGCTTTTGTTTGACCACCATAATTAGATGGTAACATCCTATTGTTGAAGATACAACACACTCTAGTCACAGGACATAGAAAAATCAATCTTGAAGTGATCCATCATTTCTCTTTACTGAGTAGCTTTCATTGTATAAGAAGCTCTTATGCATAGGAAGAAAAGACATCAGTCGTCTTAGTCATTAACTGTATCACATGCTATAGTAAAACTGGTGTATGCAACTACATTCTGATTAGATTTGGTGGCTGCCCCACTGTAATGAATTCACATCTAATACTATATATAAACTCAAAACTTGTGGTTAGAAAGATTATTAGTCATACAAGAGAATTTACTGTTGTGATGCCAAAGTGCCTCTAAATATATATGTTTATGTCTATAGAATAGTTCTATAGTCAGAGAAGCTTCCTTTCATTGTGTGCAGTGGTTAATGCTCAAAATTGCTCACAGTGCTGAGAATAAGTGCCTGTGAGTCCTCAGCTACAGATGGAAAATCTAGATCTACCTCCTTCTAGCACAAGGTTCAGGAACACTGCAAAAACGGAGAAGGATGGAGGTAGAAATTGACTGTTGGAGAGGAGTACAGTGAAGTGCTTTACTCTAGACATGACATAACATCTTCACACATGATCTCACAGCCGTGGGTACAGGTTTAAGACCTGTACAAAATCAAGTGAGGCAAAATTCTGGCATAACTGGAGATCACCAGGTACTATTCCTTACTGAGAGGCAATTGGAAGTTGATTACTGGGAAAAGATAATCATTCTCTCAGATTATGTTGGATAGTTTCATGTCAGCTTTATACAAGGAAAGTCATCTGAAAGAAGAGAAGCTCATTTAAGAAAATTCGATCATAATGTCAGGCTGGTGGCAAGTCTGTAAGCATTTTCAGATTTATAGGTGAGATTTTGACCACAGTGAAGTCATTGGTGATGAGAGCAGAAGATGTATGATCATTCATCATCATTCCACTGAAGTTATATGTAATTGATTAAAGACGGCTAACTATTTTCATTACCATACATTGGGAAGTTTATCCTTTTAAATATGAAAGGTAAGTCTACTGAGCATTTGCA
Source organism: Grammomys surdaster (assembly GCF_004785775.1). NCBI lineage: Eukaryota > Metazoa > Chordata > Mammalia > Rodentia > Muridae > Grammomys > Grammomys surdaster. The sequence goes on from NW_021620926.1 coordinate 1,062,670, forward strand.
TATCTCTCTGGCAATGCTATTACACCAAAGAAGTTACTCAGTTCTTTAGTCTGCTGCAAGACACCTAGGTGCTTATAAAACATATGCTTTAATTAGACTGACAGATTAATCATGGACTATAAGTAAAGTTATGCAGATATTCATTCCTACCCCTAAAAGGAGTACCTAAAGAAATGTTCAACATCTTTAGTCATTAGAGAAATGCAAATCAAAACAAACCTGAAATTCCATCCCACATCAGTCAGAAAGCCTAAGATCAAAAACTCAGGTGACAGCTGATGCTGGCAAGGATGTGGAGAAAGAGGAACACTCGTCCTTGTTAGTGGGATTGCAAGCTGATACAACCACTCTGGAAATCAATCTGATGGTTCCTCAGAGAATTGGAAGCAGTTCTACCTGAAGAACCAGCTATATCACTACTATGCATTTACCTCAAACATGTTCCAACATATAACAAGGACTCATGCTCCACTATGCTAATAGTAGCCTTATTTATAATAGCCAGGAGCTGAAAACAACCCAGATGTGTCTCAGTGGAAGAATGGATACCGAAAATGTGGTACATTTACACAACGGATTTTTTACTCAGCTTTTAAAAATGACAACTTCAAGAATATTAGGGACAAATGGATGGAACTACAAAACATCATCCTCAGTGAAGCAACCCAGACCTAAAAGGACAAACATGACATGTACTCACTGGTAAGTGGATATTTGCCCAAAAGCTCAGAATACCCATGATACAATTCAAAGACAAAATGAAGCTTAAGAAGAAGGAATATCAAAGGGTGGATGCTTCAAACTTTCATAGAAGGGAGAACAAAATAATCACAGGAGGCAAAGGGATGAAGGGACCTGGATGGGTGAGGAAAGGGGGAGGAAAATGAGAGTACAGGGCCAAGTATGGGAAGACAGAAGAGAAATCCAGAGGGGAAGGAAAAGGAATACAAATAAGTAGCACTAGGAGTTGGGAAACTAGAAGAATCACAAGAAAGACCCAGATGCCAGGGCTGCGAGAGGCTCCCAGCATCCAATGGAGTTGACATTAGCTGAAATACCCAACAACAGGAGAAAGAACCTGAAGAAACCACCTCCAGTAGATAAACATGCTCCCCAGTAGAGGAATGGGGCCATCTATCCATCTCAAACTTTTTAACCAAGAATTGTCCTTGTCTAAAGGAAATACAGGGATAAAAATGGAGGGAGCATAAGCAGTAGAAAAGGTCATCCAGCCCCACCACAAGATCCATTCCATCTGTAGACAACAAACCTAGACACTATTGCTGATGCCAAGAAGAACTTGCAGACAGGAACCTGGTATGGTTGTCCTCTGACAGGCTCTGCCAGCACCTTATTAAGACAGATACAGATGCTCACAGTCAACCATTGACCTAAGCCCAGGGACCCCAATGGAAGAGTTAGAGGAAGGGCTGAAGGACATGAAGGGGTTTGGAACCCCTTAGGAATAACAACAATATCAATTAGCTGGACCCCTCAGAGGTCCTAGAGATTAAACTACCAACTGAAGAGTATGTGTTGGCCAGTTCATGGTTTCCACTACTACAAAGACTGCCATGTATTGCATCAGTGAGAAGGAGAGGCCCTTGGACCTGTGGAGGCTTGATGCCCCAGAAAAGAAGGATGCTAAAAGAGTGAGGCAGGAGTGGGTGGGTCGGTGGACTGTACCCTCTTGTAGGCAAAGGAGAGAGGGACGAGGTGAGGGGTTCCTGGAGGTGAGACCAGGAAGAGGAATAACATTTGAAATGTAAACAAATATGATTAATAAATTTTAGAAATCATAAAATGCAACTACATGTGTTTGTAATGTAGTGAGAGTTCTATTGCAGTGTATGGGAATACTCAGTTTTAACATTTATCCAAACTATCACTTTCAAGCTTTTAAAATTACTAGGATGGATCCTAGTAATTTACACACACCAAAATTACACAGCAGCACTAAGTCAATGTGGTTGCTGCTAGTTTGTTTTTTTCCCCTCATTTACTTTTGCTTGAGTATAATCTTACAAAAGTGAGAAAAAAAGATAATTTCAAATAGACCAAACACAACCTGAGCAAGGAAAATATACCCAAAGACTCGATGAATATGCTATTTCCATAAGTACATGGAAAAGTCTTGATTACATGGCAGATTCTTAAGTTTGAGCTATTTTTCCTGCACATGTTTTATCATCATTACAATATGAGTAGTATAAATGAATGAGCCAAAAGTGTTACTCCAATTGAGGACAATTGTTCAGCATAATATGAAGAGCTTTCTGAATCACTGTCAATGGCAAGTTGTACATGATAGTGTATTTAAAATTAAATTTTCTTAGCTTGAATTACTTAGAAAGAAAGCCAACAAAGTGGAAAACATTTTTTAAAACAAATGATGCCCAGGTCTCCAAAATCTGTTATTGGGTGCTTTATTTATATTGTACTAAATACTAATACAAAAGTTTGTAAAGAAAAAGATGACTTAATTCTTAGTTACCTCTCCAAAGAGTTTCCCATCTCATGATCCAAAACTTCAATTAGAAGGCACAAAAGTGTTAAAGACATATAAAGTTAGACACAAAACCTACTGAATCTGCTACAGCTGGGGATAATTAAAAAGAAAAAAAAGTTTTGCCAGAAATAAAAGGAAGTTATGTAGACATATTTTTCTCCAGCCAGGCTTTGGAAGATCCATGGAGTGAGAAAATATTTCAGGTCCTGCCTATTTCTCTTCTGTTACATAGAATCTAACAGGAAACACTTCAGTGAAGTAAACATCTTAAAACAGGGAAATGTTTGCAAAGGAAATGTAGTTTGTGAAGGTCGGTTTTGCGTGTGTGTGTGTGTGCGTGTGTGTACACATGCATGTGCACACATTCACATGCCTATGTTTGAGCTGATTTGTGTGACCATGCCGAGACCTGTGCAGTCCAGAGGTCACCACAGGTCTCTTCCCTCATTACAATTCAGCTTGCTTTTAGAGTTAGGATTTCTTACTGGACCTATAGATCATCATCACATAATGGAGGCTGGCTAGGCAACAAGCTTCTAAAAGCTTCTTGTCTATGATCACCCAGTGATGGAATTATAGATGTCTACTATCAAAATCAGCCTTTTATATGGATATTGGAGACTTCCTCTTTGTATTATGCTTGTTTAGCAATAACATAAGGTTACTCACAGAGCCATCTCCTAGCACCCTCTGGATGATTTGTTTGTTTTTGTTTTGTTTTTATTTAATTTGCTTTTGTTTGTTTGTTTTGATGATTAAAATGTTCTGAAACTCTGTACCCTTTACATTGCTGCATAAACGTTGTATAACTGCTGAGAAAACTTAACATAGTGAGGAAAACTACCTCACTATAAATATTCACTTAAAAGCCTGAAGGCATCTTGGTGAATATTTTGGAAATTTAACTGAAATTACACGAACTTTGTACATCAACTGGAAGGAGTAGATTGATTCTTCTGAAGTCAACTCATGTTTATGCAGATGACAATATGCCTGCCATCTGATGATAATTTAAACTGTCAATATATAGTAACTTGAATGAACAAGATCACATTTTCTGATGATATGTAGGTGAAGAGGTTTTCTTTTTTTCCTCCTTCCAGACGTTACCACGGGTTACATGTCTATGATTAACAAAAAAAAATGGATTTTGTGATGTTTCCATTTTGAATTTTATCATTTTATTGGAATCCTTTGTCTTTTATGTGGTGTTAGCTCTTGTTTCTATAAACATTTTACTTTTATGTACATGCTTCCTGCTAGTTTGACTACTGACATTAAGCCTAGGTGTGGTATATGTACCATAATAAGAAGAATGAACAATAATTTGAGAATTGGTGGTACATGCATGTGTTCACACATGACCCCAAAACACTGAATTTAGCACTTAATGAGATTTCACCATGGGATATAAAACAACTATTTAATGCTGTCCCTTTAAATTTTTACAATATTTGAAAAGAACATCTTTAGACACTTTAATTAAATTGCAATTAAATCACTCTTCTCCTTCCTTTCTTCCTTCCAGCCCCTCCCAAAGTCCCTCTATTCGAGTTTCTCCATGCTTCTTCACATTCAAATTGATACCCTCCATTTGTTTGATTGTTAAATAGAAACGTTTTATTTAAATCTAAACAATATTGCTTTTAGAAGTCAAACATTCTTATTCCTAAAAATAGGCTATATTACATTTCAATTTATCAAAGATATTAAGGAATAAAAGGCATTATATTCCCTAGGAAAACTATAAACGTTTTCAAAATCATAAAAGGATATTTAGAGCAACTGTATTTATCTCCAAAACTCATTTTAAAAATATCTATGTTGCATACATTCTTAGTCAAGATGGCAAAGTGTAATCTTCTTTTACTTCTGCAAATAACATTGTTATTTAAGAGCATTCATTCCATATGTGTCTGTAATCGTCTGTATTCAAATTCTAGATTCAGACATAGTATCTCTCACTCTAGTTTCCAAACAAGGCAACAACTGATACTAGACATTATTCTATTTAATTTTTTCATGCAACATTACAACCTACCATTGGCAATTTTCTTCTGTCCAGAAGAGAAAGTGTTCAACTCTGACACACGCATGGTAAGTCTCCAAGTGGCACAATAATGTAATCCATTGCCAGTTCTTTAGCCCAGAATTCCTGAGAAGTCTATGTTTCCATGGAACTTGGCTTCTGCTGTGGTCTGTAAAACCACATAGTCCTGAGTAAGTGTATCCATCACTAAAGAGCAATTCAGACTTCAGGTAATTACTAGTCACCCAGGGTTTTCCCTCATCATGACCATTCAAATCCAGAAGCTCATATCCTCTTGAAGTAACTTCATTATTAATGTTACCCTTAAAAATTCCTTGTATTATATCTTTGAGTTTCCATACTTAATCCTCCATCTTGAATAACCATTGACGCTAGTCAAATTCAAGTAACTAAAAGAATTTTCACATTTCTTTCAATAAGTGGCAGCTTTCCTGTGGTATTTTTATTAAAGCAGTATTACGATAAAGAACTTACAAGCAAAATCCATCACTACCTAAAGTCTATACAATTCTTTGAGCTTATATAAGGTTACAATACCCAAACACAATTTCATCTGACCCCCCAAAAATTATTAATTTAAATACTCATGAGTTATATTCACAAGTACAATCATTTTATAACTTTAGATAAAACTATATCCATTAGTATATTTCTAAAAATAGTACTGATTATTAAGTCTAACCAGTATTTATTATTTGGAAATGTATCTCTCATATAGTCAATTACATGATTAATATTTAAAATATTATGTTTATATAAATATATTAAGCTGTATGGCACCGCTTACTAGAGAAGATGGGGACAGAAAGTAGCAGTGGTACTAATTGAACTAGAAAAGCTTAATCTTTTTTATATTTTTAAATGATTATTTCATAAAATCTTCATACATGTAAACAATGTATCTTGAGCCTATCTTATCACCCAATCTCTCCCTCTAATTTCAGCAAGGCTCCTCCCCTAATTTATTATCTTTATTTCTTTAGATAACTTACTGGGTATAATTAGTGATGCAGGTTTGCATATGTGGAGAATCATGTAATAGATTGGCCTAATGGCCAGCTCCCAAAGGAAAGTAACTCTCCCTTCTCCATTGTCAACAGCTCTTAGAGGTAGAGCCTCCTGTGGTAATCTCCTGTCTGTACTGTAATCATTAATTCTTTTCCATGTGTAGTCTTTTAGAGTTAGTGATGCTCTATGTTCATGTGTCTAACAGTCTTATCTAGTTCAGAAGACAACATCTCACCACATTCCTCCCCATCTTCTGGCTTCTGTATTTTTGCACCTTTCTTATGAAATGTTTTCTTAGCCTTCAGAAAAGATATTAGTATAGTTGCTTAATCAACAAGCAAGCAGTCCTTTATTCTCAGTACTTTGAACACTTACGAGTTTCTGCATTGACCACTACCTACTGCTATAGGATGCTTCTTTGACAAAGGTTCAGAGCAGTAAAAATTTGTAGATACAAATGTATTTAAACGACATTTTGACAACATTCAGCAAAACAAAATGAATCAGCTCTCATCACACGACCATATATATATGTGTGTGTGTGTGTGTGTGTGCGTGTGTGTGTGTGTATGTGTGCGTGTATGTGTGTGTGTAGTAAAAATTACAATCTACAACAATATTAGTGGCCTCCTTTCTAACTTGATTTGTTACAAATCAATGATAAACACATTATTTTGAAAATCATGTTTTCTGCTACATAACCAAGTCCAGGCAGGAATCAGGTCTATAAATTAAGATTTTTATATATATATATATATATATATATATATATATATATATATATATATATGTATACATACTTATCTACAGCCATGTAAAAACCTGCATGCTATTGTTTATAATGGTGACCGACACAGACACATGAACACATGAACACAGCCAAACAATTCCTTAAATTTAGTGTAGACGAAGGACAAGAAAGAAATATAAACCAAGTTTTTACAACTTTCTTATGACTTAATTTATGGATCTGATTAATAAGTAATTCACACAGAGGAGGTTTTGCCTTCTTACTCCAAGGTCATTTAGGCCATGATTTGCTTTATCACAGCAATAGAAAGCTAGCTAAGCCAATAAGAGAAAATAATGTTAAGTCCATTTTCCTCAGTAATATAAAAAACATTGTGCTGAATTATGATTTTTCTATTTATGGATTCTAATGTTAAGAAATGGAATTTCAGCTCTCATGTTATACTTTTCAGTTCTTTCCAGTCCAGAATCACAGAGAAATTGTAAGACAGGTAAAGGTGCTTATGAAGCTATCAGATGTAGCATTGGAATTTTAAAACGGTTTTAAAGGTAATTTTTGATGAGAAATAGACTATAAGACGACTTCTAATTTATACATGGGATGTAATATCCTCTATGGAAAATTCTTAAATTCCTTCAATAAAGTAAAATATCTGCTGTCTTTGAGGGTCTTTTAAAAATATAACCAAAGTGAGTTGTATGGAAAAATATCTATATGACAGTATTTCTATTCAGACTTTGTCATACTATTTTTATGGGCTTTTTAAAGTAAATGTGCAGGTTAATGTAAACATTATGATTTTGATGTTTCTAGAAGGTGGAAAGGAGTAGTGATGCAATAGGCTTTATGTGAAGAGGTGGTTATTCTTCAAGCTGGATATAGTTTTTTGAGTCAACACATGGAACAAAAAATCTACAGTCTAAAACTTTTAGAGAAGAAACATACAACATATAAATGAATTCTATGTGATATACAGCTGATGATCATATTATTCCATATATCTAATCCTCCTAAACTGTTAATGTCATCTCATATCAAATATATCAAATGAGTGACATCTATTTACAATCACAGGAAACAATTATTCCATGAATGCTGTGCTGAGAGACTGAGTGTAAATGAGAGTCGAGATGGACATCGGAGCCCGCCATCTCGTCTTCCTGTGAGACAAGACCGATCCTCATTCAGAGACTGATTTTCATTTGCAGCTTAAAAACCAAACTACAAAATGTAATCAAATCAAGGAATTGTTCCAGGACTTCCTTATGTCACAGTTAAGTTTCAATCTTCTACTCTAGATGAGAATTATATTTCTCATGTGGTTTGCATTCATCTATCTTGTTTTAGCTGTTAATTTAATTACTTGATCTTTCAATATATGATCTTAGCTTACATTAATCCACCACCTCTCTTTACTAGGACAGTAAAATAATTTCAGCCATTACATGAACCATCATAAACCATTGATCTATCCATAAATGTTTCCACAAGTTAATCAGTTTAAATCATGTCTTCCAGTCAAAGCCTTGGTGAGTCTTAGACTATATACCTCTGGTCAACTTTAAGTCCATTCACAGCTAGACTGTTAAGATGAATGCCAGAAAGAGTCCAGAAATAAAGAATGAAGAGACATGAGAAAATCCCACACAGTTCTTTGAGGTTCTACATATTCTTAAACCAGAATACCAATTGGTGGCACAATCAGGATAATGGAACACAAAAGTCCATCTGCTCACATTCTACATAGCAGTGTTAATACAGGATTAACCAAACATGGACTGAAACTCATCCAAAATACTTAAACTAAACAGTAGAAAGAAGTATGCATGCTAGGGAATAAAAACATGCTTCTGACTCCCTGTCAATTAGATTGAATGTCTGCTGCTGTTGGCTCTGTTTGGTTGTATCTGTGGAGCACCACTGACATCATTGCTTAAGGGTAGTACTGAGTGTAAGTGATAACGGACATTTCACACCTCTGTCTCCCATAGGTCTGTCATTTGGCAAACAGCTCAGGAATGTGAACTGACAGCTAGCTTTGCAAACCAGCAATAACCCAGTCACTGGCTGTCAGTCTTAAATGTATCATCACCTGCTGCTGGAGATTCCTAGCAGTCCATAGCCAGTTCTTTTGTGATAACATTTATTCTTGAAGTGCAATACAGCTTGCAGCTGTGTTGCTTAGATAGTGGAGAGACTACTAAACCAACATTCACATAATTCAGCAGAAAGACTTAATAGATTGAGAATGACAAGTTAAAGGGGAAGCAGAGATCGAAAGAGAGGACATACAGTGATCAGCCCAACTTGGAATTCATCTCATGCTCAGTCACCAAAGCCTGACACTATTGCTGATGCCATGCTGTGCTTGCAGGCAGGAGCCTAGCATGGCTGTCCTCTGAAAGGCCCTACCAGAAGCTGACTGAAACAGATGCAGATACTTATAGCCAGCCATTGGACTGAGGTTGGGGACCCCTAAGGAAGAGATAAGGGAAGGATTGAAGGAGATTACAACCACGTAGGAAGAACAATAGTATCAAATAACCTGGATCTCTCAGTGCTCCCAGAGACTAAGCCACCAACCAAAGAGCATACATGGGCTGCTCCATGGCTCAGGCACATATATAGCAGAGGTCTGCCTAGTCTAGTCTCAGTGGGAGAGGAGATGCACCCAAACATGTAGAAACTTGATGCTCTAAGGAAGGGGGATGCTGGAAGTGGTGAAAAGGGGGTGGGTGGATAGGTGGGGAAGAACCCTTTCAGAAGCAAAAGGGAGGGGAAATGGAGTGAAGAAATTGTGTAGGTGATACCAGGAATGTAAATAAATAAAATAATTTAATAAAAAATTTTAAAATATCAAAGAATATCTATCTTCAGATATCTTAACAAGTTAATGATTCGTATGACAAAAACTTCATTTTTAAAGAAAGAAATTGAAGAAAATATCAGAAAATGGGAAAGATCTTTCACGTTCATAGACTGGTAGGATTAATATAGTAAAAAATTTTCATCCTACCAAAAGCAAACTACTGATTAAATACAATATTCATCAAAATCCCAACACAATTTTTCACAGATCTTAAAAGAACAATTTCTAGTTTCATAAAGAAACACAAAAAAAGTCCATTTTTGTAGTAAGGTCTTGCAACACTCCTCCACTACCTTATTCTTCCATAATGATGAGATATAGCTGATGTTTAAAAATAATCACATCTTTGTTTTTTACAAACAAAGGTAAGATAGTAAGAAACTGTAAGTGATGTATTTAGAATTTAGCAAAATCTGTTTTCACAAGAAAAGAATATGTATGAGAATCAAGTTCAATCAGTACTTTCCCAGAAATAGGAGTAATGACAGAACAATTGAGATTCGATTCAACAATTTAGTGATTAGTGAAGAAAATACAAGCCAGAACTTCAACTGTTGGTCTCAATATAATTAGTAGTTTCTTCTCACTAAACTTAATTTTACCTCATAATTTACCAATCAGGCATCTAGGAATGAGGTGTGGCACAAATGTGAGAAGACTATAAATGTACATTTTGAAGATTCCTCTTTCTTCTATTCTTCTGTCTTCTACCATTATTCATGATGAGTACCAAAATTGTCCTAATAGTCATGTCTTCTTGGTTCATTCAGTTCAAAGAAAGATGAGTTAGAAAATTAGTAAGCATTTATAATCAAAGCATGAATATATTAAACATTGTATTTAAGAAGTATAAATATCATGTTTATTAGCTGGGAGGTATTTCAAATAAAAATTGATGCAGCATAGTTAAATCTCATATTTACCATAGATATAAGCAATAAGGCAGCAATGTTTATTCTGGAGTCAGTTTTCCCTGTATAGTTGAAGAAGTAAAGAGATATAAAATTCTCAGTAATTTCAAATGTGAACATTTGCAGGTAATTGTTTATCATAAATTTTTACCATGTAAAGTCTGCTACTTGTAGCAAAGCAAACACATTTATTCTAATGCATGCTTTGAATAAAAGTGAATTGGGCCTCCAGGTGGATTGTTTACGAGCAAAATTGGGTCTATCACTATAGTGATCATGAAGCTGGAAATGTTCTCTGTATTTTCTCAAAAGACATTTAAGTTCATTAATACCAAGCGTTGAAGTAAAAATTTAATGCAACATCATTTTTTTAAAAAAAGAACAAACAAGCATGTACGTACACACACGCAAAACTCTCATCTACTGAATAAAGCATAGGATGCTGCAGTGACAAAGAGTGCATGTGTTGTGTGCATGTGTGTGTGTGTGTGTGCATGTGTATTTGTACAGTGTTCTTGTATGTATGTGTGGGGGTGTGAGTATATTCATATGTGTGCACAAGGAATATTAGAAAGTTTCTGTATGTGTTTTTATGGCACATGTTTGTGTCTGTGTATTTTCCTTTCTGTATACTTGTATCTGTGCACATGTATAGTGTTCCTGTATATATGTGTGAGTTGGGGGTCTGTGTGTATATGTATATGTGTGTGTGTGTGTGTGTGTGGAATATTTCTATATTTATCCATGTAATGCACAAGTAGAAGGCGCTGCTCTCTTTTTTTCTAGACTCTGGGAATAGTGGTCAGACAAAAGTTGAAAGCACCCTCTCATTATTTTACGGCATATTCCAGGCCTGTGTCTGTAAATAAAATGAATCCACTTTTTAGAAGGCACACTATCACCTTCAAGAGAAGACAACTTGAAGCTTGAGACATTGTTCAGTGGTTAAGAGCACTTTCTCTCCCGAAGGACCCAATTTCAGTTCCTAGCAACCACACAGTGGGAAACAATGGTCTACAACTCCAGCGCCAGCAAATCTGACATCACTTCTTACCTCTGTAGACCCCAGGCATAAACATTATTCATTCTCTCTCTCTCTCTCTCTCTCTCTCTCTCTCTCTCTCTCTCTCTCTCTCCTCTCTCTCTTTCTCTCTCTCTCTTTCACACACACACACACACACACACACACACACCACTAATACACATAAATCTGAAAAAAAATAACATGTATTTACACACAGGAAATCCAGTATAGATTATTCTAGCATCTCTAAGTAAAGTATATAAATGAATGGTAGCAATGATGTCTAAAGTTCACTAATCTACTGCTTAAATAATTAGAAAAAATATTGTTATAGCAATATATGTATATACACACACACACATATATATGTATGTATGTGTGTATGTATGTATGTATTCTGCAAGCATTTTCTACCATAATTGTTTTTGTTTGCTTGCTTTATACAATGTCTTCTTTAGCCTTCTAGAGAATTCATACCTGAACTACTACTAAAGTTCTATTTTATGCATTACATAGTCTTTTTCACAGTAATATTTTATATATTATAAAAGAAAATAATGGAAATTAGACTGACACATTGAGATACAGGTGATTTTCTTCCCCTTCTGCCTCTACCATCACTGAATACATGAGTAACGAAGAGAGGGAAAGAAAGCAAATGAGTCAAACGACTTTGGTGTGAGAAAGACAACACTGTTTATTGTCAGGTCTGAAGTCATTCTACATTATTTAATTACAAAGTATTGCTAGAGCAGTAGAGGACATACTTAGTCCATGAAGTATTAATTATGATATTTATTATTACACTGTCATAGTGAAGTATGTCAGCTTGTCAAAATACAGACATACAAAAAAGTAATCCCCAAAATTGCTTCTGATTGAGAAGCACGCATACTCTCCAGAAGTTTCCTACAGACACAGTTTCCTGTGAAGGACACACAGGGCCCCAGTTTCAATCCCTGTGTTTACCTTCCCACTCTCACTTTCCAGTCTGTGACAAACAAGAAGTTTTAAAACATTTTTGGATGCTTTTGTTGTCTTTGGCTTCCAAAATCTAGTTAAAATCATAAGTCAAGCTGAGCCATTAGCCTTCGGCCTTTATATGTTCTTCGGCATGGACTTGAGTTTATCACCCTCTTCCCCTTGTTTATTCTAGCAACAGGACAGAGCATTCCCTGGAAGGAGATTAGATTGCTTATTGGCAGTCACCAAACTGATTGTCACATATTTGTGTCCTCATAATCTAGAACTTCACCTTTGTTATATAGCACTAAATATTTCTTCTCAAAACTCCAAATGTTCCATTCTTCCTTGTCATTCTCTCTTTCCCTGTTTTCCTTTACATTTTCTTATTAACCCATGAGATTGGTATCAGTGCATTTATTTGAGTGTCAGCTGATACTTCTAGATAACACATTACTAATAACATTAGCAGATATAGCTTTGAATGTGCTCATTTCACCTCCTAGCTTGACCAGTGACTATTTCGAAGGATTCGCATAAATACTTCTACAATTATGTGTTCATTTGTGAACTGTGTCCCTTTACATAATAAGTGAGCTATTCTGTCCAACTTGGCCCAGTTCTCAATAATAGCTTATTAGAAAGGCATCAAGGAAGTCATTTATTGATTAGGTCAAATTCCTTAGAATTAAATTCATTCTCAACAGCACCTCCAACTAAAGACTCTATATACATCACAAAAGCCCCTCTAGGGAAAACTTCAAATTTAAATAAAATCCAGCATATCTTAATGAAGCTAAAGAGATTTCACTTATGATTTCAAGGATATAATGCAATAAATCTATTAAAAACCAAGGCAAGCCATGATATCTTTTAAGCCTCAATTCCTATATTAAATTGGTGACCAGAAATGATGATTACCTATAAGTATGCCCTGGTTAGCATTTCTATCCTGTCAATCATATAAGAACCTCTGAACCTTTTAGCTGGAAATTCAATATGGTTACCTTTTCAAGCTAAGGATTTAATAACTTCTAATCTACATTCCCAGCCAAGAAAATGGTATTATACTGATGGTCCACATAGAATGGGACTTTTAGGACATGCCAGTGACAGCTTATACACAAAAGTCAGTCTCTTTCCAAGTGCCATGTCCATTAGTATCTTACATCAGAATCACAAGTGAAATGAACCACTGTAACCTAGTATTTTAAAAGCCTATGTTGAAGGAGTAGAGAGGCTTAAATTAATTTTCCCTGTTCCCATCCAGTAGGCTTCTACTCAATAGGATTTCCTATAATTCTATCTTAATCCATGTCTCTGTGGATGAACCAAACAGACCACAACACAGGGGAGCCTGCCAAAGTGGCACCAGGCCAGCATCCCTCTCTGCCCTTTGAGGAGGATGCCTGCTTAATGATGGTACAGTGATCCAAATTTGAGAAGAAAGTGCTTAGGAAGGCAAACACTCATTATACACTGCAAAGATCTGTTTGTTTAGCCATGTGTAAATATTGCCCTAAAAAGGTAACTTAGTTAGCATATGCTACTCACTTTCCAGATCTATTCAATTTGCAAAATTAATGTTGGGGATAAATCATGTCCTGGAAACATCTTTCTGTGTAAACAATATTAATCCACTGTGAGCTGTATTAATTTCTTTAGAAGTTTATATTAAGATGCTAGAGGAATTCCTTTGCTATTTTGTTGCTAATGACTTGATGTAAGCAGAGATGATGTAGGAAACTTAGAAACTCTAGAATAAATCAGTAAATATATTTCTTCCATTATGAAGTAATAAACAATACTGTGAATTTTGAGAAATTAATTGTGTTATCATCTAGACCTAAATGTCTTGCATTTAACGGACTGTGAAGCACATGTTCCCTAAGAGAACTTGGTGATACCCTTGTGAGGAAATAAAATCATCTCACACTTTCACTTTTCTATGCAAATATTCTCTTCAGTTTTACTCTAATGAAAAATAAAAGCCTAGTGAAGATTTGAAGCCAAGACACTGAGATAAAGCTCAGGGTATTTGTCAGCATGCTAGAGGGCTGCTCTGCTGGCTCAGCAGATACCCCCTGAAAGACTCCTTCCCTTCCATTTATCACAACAGCATCTTCCACTCTCCAGAACACTGTGACTGCTGAGGGGAGGAAAAACAATGTAGTAATCAGTTTGAGACTGATATTGAAAAAAACCTAGGTGAAAAAGTATTTATTAGATGAATATTTGTTCTAAAAAATAGTAATCATAATCTATATGACATGTTTAAGATGAACTTTCTTTTTAATAGGATTCATAAGTATGAAGTTTGAAGGGCTTTGTCATTAGAAACTTATTTGCCTATAAATATAATGACTAGAGATACACAAAGTCACCTGGGCTTTGATTTACTAGTGATTAGATAAATTGATACTGCTATCAGATTGTCTAGACAGAATTTATAAATATTAGAACATTAGTATATGAGGGTTGACTTTGATCCTTTCTACAGTGAACTTAGTTGAGGTAGGACTGAATACAATGAAGGAAGAATATTTAATTCTATATCTTATGTAGGAATCCTTATTCAGCCAAGAATATTTCATCTGTATTAAATGAATTCTCACAAATCCATTTAAAATCAATACAGTGACTTAAATATTTACCAAGGAAAATACAATATTTACATAATATTAATGGGACAGTTTCACATCATGAAATACAATAATATTATAGAAATGCATTATTAAAGAAAACAAGTTTACTGGGCTTGATGGCATTTACCTGCAATCCCAGCACACTGGAGTCTGAGGCAGAAGGACTATGAGACGTTTGAGATTTGCCCATGCAAAACAGTAAGACATTCTCTCAAAATAATACTAAAATCAAACAATATTAAATAAAAAATGATCATGTATGGTATCATGTAGCTGAACTATTTCCCACTTCACCATCTCTGGAGTACATGTTCTTTAAAGAGATTTGTATCAACCTCTTAGGAGAAAATAAAAAGGTGTCACTTTGTCGCTATTGACCTCAATGCAAATATTCCCTTCAGTTTTGCTCTTAACACTTTTATACTAATGTTTCAAGGAAATGTTATTCCTTTTAACATCCAAAACTTTTATTGAGGACTACATAAACATCCGCAACTATATACAGAAATTTTAATAAATATGTTAATATCCAATATAACAAATACTACATCTTAATATAGGCTTTATAATGTTTTCTATAATATGTGATGCTATGCTACAGACAATTCTGTGTGAATTTTCCACATGCCAATTCACATCTCTTCCTCTAATATATCTTCTTAGATCAGTTAAGAAAATTACACTATTTTCTATCCATCCCTCACACGTTTTCCCCACAGATTTTCCCCACCGGTTACCCCTACAGGTTTCCTCACATGTTACCTGTGTCCCTGTCTTTTAGTCATTAGAAGGTCTTTTCTTGTTGTTACTCATTCACCCCTGCTGATTTTACTAAACTTTCTAAACACTGAAGCTAACTACAGAATTTCTCCTGGTCAATGTCTTGAACCAAAATGGTATGTCAAATTAATCCACACCAGGCTATTAATAAGTGTGAGGGGATTAAAATACTTCTCTCTCTCTCTCTCCGAAAATTTATACAGCTGCATATTCCAATAAGAGAGGAAGTAACACAGCACCAGAGGGATAGTTTTGGCTATAAGCACCATTCAGAATCCTTGATATTTATAGAATTACTAACACTAACTAGTGTATCACTTGAGTCACTTTTCAGAAAAATAGATACCAGACAGATAAATTTATAGTATGTATTTATGTGCATATATGGGTAAAAAAAGAGAAAATATGAATTTGTGTGTGTGCACATGTGCACATGCAAGTGTGTGTGTGTGTGTGTGTGTGTGTGTGTGTGTTAGTTGACTGATGCTCATTTACATGAAGTTAAGGAGTAGAAGCTTGCAGGGCACTCTGAGGGGCTGGAGGTAAGAAATTCAGTACTGTAGTATAAGTATAAAAGCATGCTGCTGGCAAATTCTCTTCTGTATAGGAAAGCCACTATTTTTTTTTTTAATTTTAAGGCTTCCAATTAGTGCACAGGGTTTGCCTACATGTTTGGAAGTGGAAGGCATGTGCTTCACTCAAAGTCCACAGATTTAAATCTAATGTCATCTAAAACTCACCCCCACACCATGTCTAAATGTGTAACCAAAAAACAAAGCATAACAAAAAAGAACAAAAAATCCAAAGATATCTATCATTGCTTAGCCAAGCTGATGTATGAAATTAACAAGAACCCATACTAACACATAAGGACTATCAATTTTACAAGTCCACTTAATTTTAGGTAATTACTATGGCAATAAATATTTCAACATTATTGCATCTCATTATGCAACTGGACAGAGAATGAATACTTCCTGGGAGCAGGACTTTAGAGAATGTCAGATTATGAGAAAGTATGCATATTTTGGTCAAGAGGAGAAATTCTTTCTGTCCTCATATGACTTTAAAAACAGATGTTCACAGTCTCACTGGATCCGTCATTCATGAATATAATGATAAACTATAGTTTTGCAGATTAGGAAGACAACATTGTATTTTATGACTAGGCAATAAGTGTGAATTTCAGAGGCAAATGCCTAGGATCAGGAAACATGGACAGAGAACTATACTCTAAACTAGAGGCTAGATGGAATTGTCAGGTAAATGATAATACATTTCTAATGTCCAGTTCTTCCATGGATGCTATTGTGCCTCTACTCTTCTCTTTAAGAGAAAACATTGACGCTTTCTTCTCTTTGGTAAACACAATAGCGGAATGCATCCTTCATGTGACTCTGTTCTTAAATTTTATCTAATGATCTCCTGAAACAATTTATTGATAGAAGAGAACTGCCTCTTCTTGACCTGGACCTGTGTCCCTGCATGTATGTACAACATAAACACATATGTACTTATTTGTATACACACACATACACACACAAATAAATAAAAGAAAAATTTTAAATCATTCCACAAAGTACACATCTTCTACTAAAAATGTGAAGCATTTAGGAAGCAAATCCTGGTGACCTTGTCCCTTATAAATAGTAGCAGAAGCAATACTATTAATTTCTATAGGACTTAAACTTTGTCCTGAACATTTTATGATACACTGAAGAGGAAGAAAAGAAACCTTAACACTAATGAACACTGACTTTTAGGATCCTGGGACAATGTCAGGTCGGAGGGAGTTTTGCAGATTAGGAAGACAACATTATATTTTATGACTAGGCAAACATAAGTCTGAATTTCAAAGGCAAATGCCTAGGATCAGGAAACATGGATGCCTTATTTTCCAGAAGCAGCAAAAACCTTAGAAGGAAAAATAATGTTGGGTTTAGTATTGGACTATGAACTAATGAATTTATGGAGAATTTATGGTTTCTGAACTAATATGAGCCTGAATGGTCTTAAATGCATCCAGGTTCAGTAGCACATAAAGTCTCATTCCAAAGATCATCAACAACATGACTGATCCCTGGTGGACACAGGCTCTCTGCAGAGCCCAGGGCAATGCTTGGCTGTCAAATGACAAGGCATTTTCATCTTGTAGGAAGACAAAACAAGCATGATTGGCAAATGAATTGATAAGAATGAAATAACCAAAACCATAACAATAAAAAGCAAAGATACACATTTAGGAAAATATGTTACAAAAACAGTAATTGCTTTAACTCAAGTCCTTTATAAAACTCCTGGCTGAAATATCAGTACAAAAGTCCAATTAGTTTCATTCCTTTGAATCAGGTTTCTTTAAAAGCAAGGAAAAGGAAACATGACAGAAAAAAACTGTACTTATCCCCAAGTTTCTAGTAAATAAGAATACATTTTCATAAACTCTTACATCATTTTGATTTATGATAATAAATATAACAAGGATGTTACATGCAATTTTACCATACTGATTCATACAAGAGACGTGAGATTTAATGTTGGATTTAGAAGTAGTGATTTCCTGGTTATCATTTTGTAATGTTAAGGTATTAGATGAAAAATGGGATGAAGATAATATACATCTAAAAATAATAGTAACAAAATATCCATGAAAAATGAGCAGTTTCCCACAGATGCTAATTATGTGAAGAGGACAAGATGACACTGGTTGAGGACCTGGCAAGGTATAAGTGGAGTCATGCACTTGAGCATCTGATCTCTAGTGAATATCATCACAGAGACACAAGAAGTCATTTAGGGGATAAAATTTGGACACATATTTTCCACTATAAACATATGAGAACCAGGCAGAAATCAAGCCATAGCAATAAACTCAGGCTAGGTAAGGCAATGGCTGCATTACAATGACCAGGAAAATATCTAGAATAAAATATTATTAGAGTTATATGACTCATAAATAAGTGTATATGGTTGTAGATGATTCTAATCATACTATATGAGTAGTATCTTAGTTATGATTTCCATTGCTGGGAAGAAATACCAAGGTCACTCTTATAAAGAATAACATTTTATTGGGGCTGGCTTACAGATTCAGAGGTGTAGTCTATTTTCATCATGGTGGGAAGCATGGCAGCATCCAAGCAGGCATGTCAAGGGAGAAGCTGAGAGGTCTATATATTCTGACAAAGACAAACAGGAGAAGACTGGCTTCTAGGAAGTATGGAGGATGGTCAGCCCACCCTCAGGTGACACACTTTCTCTAATAATACCACACCTCTTAACAATGCTACTCCCTGGGTCAAGCATGTTCAAACCACCACAGGTAGCTAAAGCTAGAGGAGCTGGAATTGAGAGTCAAGCTAGTCTATACAGAAAGACAGCAGGAAACAAGGGTCTAGAAAATGAGTGTGGAGGATCCATCAGGTTAGTAAGATGAGTTGGTAATTGCATGTAAGAAGGTAGAAAATTCATCTTTTCCTTGTTACTTATAATTTACATAGGTTTAAATACAAAATAAAACTATAGAGGATTTTTAGTAAGGGGACAAATTGGTTGCCATACCTAGAATTATGTGGTTTTCTTTTGTTTAATGGTTCTTTTAAATTACAATGATTTATAATATATGATTCTATACTGAAGACCAATTGCTACAGCAAAGAAAATGAAAAGCATTGAGTGCTTCATTAACCCCATGATAAGTCTTATATATGAAGCTTAGTGGAGTTTCTGGATCTACCACATCTAAATATAGTTAGCACAGGCCTAAGCCAGCCCTGTGAATGTCAACTGGTTCAGTGACACCCTGCACAAACTGATAGTGCACATTATTATAAAATAAAATGATTAATATTCTGTATATATTAATTCTGGAAATTAATATGGTGACAATTATTTCTTAACCTGCTTTTCCCAAAATAAGCACACAGAGACCTTTTAATACTTCAAAGCCTTAGGCCTTAGCTGAGCAGACTCTCAACTAGCTCATCTATGTTAACCTGACCACCTAGTTCCATCCAGCGACATGGCTAGCTATATCTTCTAGAGGCTTAGTCACATCTGTGTCCTCCCATGTCTCCTGGTGAAAGGAATGACTTTTCTCCTTCTTCCCATGGATCCTTTTCATCTCCACAGGAAGGGAAGTCCTACATTCTACTTCCTGCCCAGCTAATTGGGCATCAGATGATTTATTAAAGCCAAAGAATGCCTTAGGTAGGTGAGGAGGTATAGAGACATAATTTCACTGAGTGTACAGATGACTAAGCATTTGACTATGTAGCTTATAGCAAAGCATTACATTGTAGACCACAAACACATAAGAAAGGCTTTTTCTAATGTATCAAATATCAATTTGATGCCTAAATTAATAATAGAAACATAAAATAAAGGGACTACTCGTTGAGTATTAACATTACAATAAGTCCATTTTCTTCAAAGAAAATTAACTTTCAGCCCTTCTGACATTATAATTCATATTAAAAGAAATGGTAATAAATAAAATTAAATGTTGATAGGTAAAATTATCTTAAATTTTATAAGAATTATAAAAATGCAAATGACTCCTAACTAAAGCATGTTTTTGTATCATTGGTTTGGGGTGCAGAAATAAGCAGTCAGACAGCACTCTGATACAACTTACTTCCTTGTATAGATGTATAAGTTGTCAGTGTTTGCCCTGTTTTATTATATCCAAGATTGAGTAAAGCCTCTGAATGTTTTTAACAATATCAGTTTTCTACAAGTTGCTCAATATTTACCTGCCTCTAGAAATCAACATAGCTCCCTTAACTTTCTAAAAATATTTTCAACTGAATCATCTCATTAATATCACAAAGCAGAAATAACCTCAACCACATAGTATTGACAGTGACAAAACAAGATAGTCATAGCTAGGGCCATCATAATGATAATGAACTATTGACTCTTCCCACTAGAAGGAGATAAGGTCATGAGCCTCTTCTGGAATCTCATCTAAACCCACTGGTTCCTAGCTGCAAGCAGTCTTGCAGGGTAGTTAGGTCTTGTAGGAGTTAGAAAGTTGGTAAAAATTGGGACCTCAGAGGAACAGGTTCCATTAGGTTGTCTCCCATCACATAGTGTGACTTTGTGGTGATACAGCTACTTGGATTGTCTCTGTTTCTATAACTAAAACTTCACCAATGATTCTGTAAGCTCAATAAATTCATTGATTCACCAAGTTCTAAATGATTAGAATCATTTTTTCATCTATCACTAATGACCTACATGACACAAACTGCTCTGTGTTTACAGCTATCTAAGAAAAATCAAAACTTTAAATACCACACAGCTGCCAATGTAACCTACAAAGAAGGCCATCTATGATAGTATTTTCTTGGAAAGAGCAAGTCAACAAATTAGAAGTCAATAAAGTCCTGGTCTAAGAAACCTGGATGTAGTTCTAGCTGCTAAATGATCCTAACACCAACCCCATGATATTATTTAGAAGACATGATTTTTCCTTGCTATTCTCTTCTTCCATTGCTTTGGAATACACGTGTTTCCTCTGTTCCATTTTTGTTTTTGACTTTATATGAGATCACAGTTGAAAGGTTGCCTGGGATCTAAATGAGTATAAATTTAGACTACTGGACAGTGTTGAAAATGTTAATATTTGGGGAATTGTTGGAGCAGGAATGAATGTATTTTGAATTTTAAGATGATCAGGAGCCTTTGGGTTTAAATGTAGAATGTAATAGGTTAAGATATGATCAATGTCAAGTTGACAAGGCTGAAATTTATTGTAACTCCCATCATCTACTCACTCCCTATAATTCCTTTTCCACATTCGTTGCTTTTTGTTCTCTTTGCTGGCTCACTGAAGTTCAACCAGGCTGTGTAAATGTGTGTGTCTGTGTTGTGTATGGACACATATGTGGATGTCATTAGAGGATAGACGATAGCAACAAATACTTTGGATCTGGATATACAGGTGGTTGTCAGCCACGCAATCTGGATGTTAGGAACAGAACTCTGGTCATCTGTAAGAATAGTAAGAACTCTTGACTCCCAAACCATCGCTCTAGTCCTAAACAGGATGTTCTCCGTGGCTGTGGGCTTTTTCCATTTGATTATGGTGAGCACAGCAGTGAATACACAACTGTAGATGATGTCTTTGCTTCCCACAGATCAGTAAGTAGCTCACAGTTCTTCAGGTATGAGTAAGTAACGTCATATGGTTCCCTTCCTAGATCATTTATAGACTCATATCAGGTTTCATCAAATCAACCTTGTATTATTTGAAAACATTCCTAAATGCTAAGTAATTGTAGCCTTAAAGGGATAAGTGCAGATTTCTAAAAATAAATCCATTCTTAATGACTCTGAAATAATGATTGGTTAAATTATATAGCAGATTCATTATATGACAGCGTTGTTGGAAAAGAGTAAGAGGTAGGATGTCAACACTAGCTAAAAAGGCATGACCGCGAGTGTTATATCACATCTTGGCTTTGTCCTGTATAATCGTCTGGTTTTCTTTACATCTTGGCCATCATGATGGGAACTGCTTGGCTCTGCCATATCTTCTTTTTCTGATGGATTGATCACCATGAAAATGATATCTCAAACAAACCTCCATTCTTTAGTTTGTGCATGCCTGGTATTGTGACTTAGTAATAAGAGCAGTAACTAATACTTATAGCAAGAACACAGTTCCTGAACAACTGCAGTTGTAAAGCAGTGAATGCCTTGGAAGGACCTCTCAATCTTAAGACATGGGGCATCAACCCTTTTATTGTAGTTCTAAAGTTTCATTTCATTCCGCTGTATATGAGCATGTTCTCTTTTTATTTTCCATAGTCCTTCCACTGTGACTGTTTTTGAGGAGTTATATGAATGTATATTGATGGTAATGTTTTACTTAAATTCTTATGAAAATATGAGTTTTTAGTGTATTCAACAAGTCTTACTTATAATGAGATAGACTTGTTAAAATGAACAATCATCCTAATAGTACTTAAGATCTGCAATTATTGAAGATTAAATAATATAGTAAGTAGGGCAAAATATAGACCATGGCCTACTGTGGAAAGGAATATCTATCATTCAGTGGTAGAATGGTCACAGTACAATGTGGAAGCTTTCTGTTATAGAGATCTCGAAAGCTATAGACTCCCCAGCTTGAACATTTCAGTCAAACCAGTTGCTTTTGTAAAGGTACACATAGAAGGAGAATAGAAGTATGCACAATACAAGCAAAAGTCTTTCAGATGAGTTTACAGTTTAATAGCCAGAAGGCTGAACCAGGTTGACTCTGGCCACTTCTTGTGATATCCTCAAGGCAAATCTCCTATTGCTGCAGTATAAAGTGTGGTGTGTGTGTGTGTGTGTGTGTGTGTGTGTGTGTGTGTGTGTATTTTATCTGTACTTGTTTGTTGTAGGTGTGTATATGTACATGTGAGTGTATGTGTGTACATAGGACAAAAGTAGACATGTAAAGTGTCTCTCTCCCCAATTTCATGGCATCTTTATGCTTTGAGGAAAATCTCTGATCTCTAAAATTGGGGCTACTTAATCAGATTGTTGTAGCTGCACAGTGAGCATTTTAATGTGTCCTTTATCTCATAGTTTTATGGTTAAAGACATATACCACTGATCCACCTTTCTGAGTTCCGGCTATCTGTACTGGGATCCCCATGGATAGACAGAAACACTTTACAGGCTGAGCCATCTTCCCAGACCCTTTAGCTCCCTTGAAACAACTCCAAGCCCCTTAAAAGCCACAACTTCTTTGTCTACAATTTTGTTCCCATTTTTAAGCTCAAATATTGTTAGCCAGATTATCTGTTTTCAAATCTCCCTGCTCTCGAGTTTTGCTCCCACTGTTAGATAGAAATACGGTTAAGATAAGTCATCAATAACCGTGCCACAGCTAAATTTTCTGGAAATTCTTTCAGTGCAAATTAATTAATTATGTTTAAATTCCACTCCACAGGAAGTGTGAAGACACAGACCAGTGCTGATGATTTATAATCTAGGGTGTAAATGCTGGAGCCTGCTCATGGGGCACAATTAGCTGGTGTATGGTACTCACGGACATCCCCGTGGAATTCTTGTTCCCACCTGAACTTCATAAGCCTTAATATTCTGGTGTTCTAAATTCCCACTATAATCAACCAGCTGCTTACAGACTTTCTCCTAGCCCCTTATCCAATCTTTTCCAAATCCTCCCACAAACTAGGTCCAAAGACATAAGAGCCACACAGGGAGTTTTATTCCTAGAAGCAATCATATTAGTTACTTAGGCAGACAAACATAGGGAAGAGTTTAGTTTCTTCGGGCTAACTTTCATTTGGATTATGCACACCCTCCTTTTCTAACAATGATATTAAGTAAGCTAGTTGCTTTACCTGAATCTACTATACACACATACTCTATTTGATTAATGTACCTAGAAATCTCACAACCTCATCTGCATTGGAATATAAATAATAGTCTCTGAGAAATGGCATAAATTTCATATCTCTTAAAAACAAATCAAAATTTGAGTTTCTACTGAAATATATTCCCAGTGTGATTGGTATAAAATACAGAAAAGCATATATAAATTAGTTTATGAATATTCTCCTAATTACCATTGCATGACAATCATAACTGGATGTGTATGCATTTAAATTCAGATGTACTATGGAAATGAACATTCTTAGTGAGCAAAGAATATAATCCTGTCAATAAAAATAGAGAACCATCCAAACTACACCTGCAGTATCCAACTTCCTCCTTTTCTTGAACTCTAGAGGGAACCCTAAGTGGAAGTCCTTGAAAATTACTGGGCATCTAGGATATCTTAAGTTGTATGGACTTCTGCTCCCTTGCATTGTATTTGATTTATTTCCTGTTGTTTTACTTTAAATAAAATTCTCTATGGCTTTTGTAAATCTGTAAGAGCTTTATTTCAATCTCTTTAAATAAGAGGCTAATAATCTGAACTTAATTTTTTTTTTTACCACTGTGGCATATTAACAGAACTTAAGAAAAATAGTCCATCTGAGTTCATGGTCTCCAGTGTGTTCGGTTCCTTATGACAGGGAAAGCCAGGTAATGTGAGGACATTTAGGAAACAAGAACATCACAGAAAGGAATTCAGGAAGCTGGGAGGGTCAGATCCCTAGGAATGTGGTGGTCTTTCCAAATGCCTTTGTGGACACCTCAGAGTTATTTTATGCATTACTAGTATATGCATGTCTCAAGCTAGTCATGTTCTAAATTAAGACAAACAGTTAACCTATAAAATCATTTGCATTCATTATTAGACTTGGATAACAGAAATGAAAAGCTGTTGACAAGTTGTTCACATCCCAGGAGTTCTATGAAGAATTCTAACCCTCTCTGACTTAGAAATCCAAAGCATAAACTTAGTTGCAATCAAGAAACTGACAGTAAATGCAAAAATAAGAAAAAGTACCCCCAAAGGCACACAAACAGAAACAACTAACATCTTAACAGACAAAAAGCATTAAATATCACTCTACTCTCATCATGTAATTTTTTTTTTACTAATTAATCATATCAGATTGCACAGATCAGGAAAAATCCACATGAAGGATAAAATGCAATTTGTGTTCTGCCCAACTCCTTTCAGTAATCTTGCTCTCTGAACTCCCAGAAAGAGAAGAACTTCCTCAATTTCCCCAAGACTCTCCACTAATCCTTTAATTAAAAATGAATGAGGGAAAGATGGAAAGGGAGACAGGCACAGGGAAGAACACAGTCTCTCATGCACTTTTACATCACCAGGGTTCACATCTCACTGGGTACTGAGTATTCATTACAGGGAATCTAAGCCATGTGATTGAGAGGGATATTATCAGCTTTTCACCGTTAACTCTTCTCACATGCCTGCTGTCACAGTTTGACAAAATATATCACTTGAAGGGGAAGTGGTAGAGGTTTTACATATTGTAGGATCCTAGTAGTTTAAAGAATGCTTTTCTTCAAGCCTGAGGTTTCTGCAATGCAAAGCTCTGATTTTTCTGAAAGTTACTGGAAAAGCCTCTTAATGTTTGTCTCAGTTAAAGAAGTCTCTTTCAATGCGCTCATAAAAGCACTGTTTTAGTGATAATCTATGAAGATATTAATCATATACTATGCAAGCTAAACTAAGTTCAAAGATGTAAGATGATAATAACAAATATCCCTGTCCCCACAACAATACAGGGAAGATCTAAGAATGCTTCTATATGTTGGGTGCTGAGCTAAGTGTCTTTAATAAGCCATTGCAATCATCTGATGTAATTCTAGGCTCCAATTTTGATTTTTAAGAAAGCAGTCCTTCATAATGATAAATAGCCAGAGCACAGTGGGGTAGTCAATAGTCTATGATGGTTTCTATATATTTAAAAATAATGGAATAAAAAGAGCTGGAAGGCTTCAAACACATGCAAAAAATGAGGAGATAGAAATTTCTCTTACATTGATTTGATCATTATGCACAGCTTGCAGGTGTGAAGTCACCTCATGAGACTCCATAACAATGCAGAATTATTGCAAATTAGTGTAAGTGATCAGAACTTGCCCCTTTTTAAATGCCACCATCTGTGATGCTTACACCTGATGAATTCTACCAGCCTTGGCTCTCAAATGTACCCTGCTTTCATGTATTTCTCTGCTCATCTAAGATTGCATGCACTAAATTTCAATTATTCTTCCAATAAGTATATGTGTGTTATTAGTAGTTTCTATTTTCCTTTATGCACAAGTAGCATCCACACAGTAAACATAACAAGCAAGATCTTCCAGCTTGCATTAATTTCCTCACATCTGATGCAAACCAATTCCTGCACTTTCTTCTAACCTTATCATACATGTCTGGTAAAATTGATACTTGGGTTTAGTCTAATTTTGTACCCACTCTACATTTTTGAATATGCATGGTACTGTATACAGTTGAGCCTGCCATGTATTTCTAAACACAAGATTTACGTGCGGATTAAGTTATCTAAACTAATGATGTGTCCTCTGACTATTAGTTCTTAGGCTGATTTTCAAACTTGTTTTTTCTTCCGTGCCCTGTCTACTGATTTTAATGCCTCGTTACCATTTCATTTAATAATATTGGTCCTTACTTTACACAGACAATACTAAACATAAGAAACATCATATGAAATTTCATCACAAAAAGGAAGATCGCCATTCTTTCTGTGACCATCCTAATACACGGTCTTGTTGCCTGTTTGGAAAATCTTTTTCGTATCTCTTCCTTCCTGGTACTCTGAGACATTTTTATGTTTCCATCTCAGAATATTCTTCTTTCATTTTATTGCTATTTTATCTCATGACCTAATTCCCCACTATTTTAATCCTCTAACTTCATGCTTGATTCCTTTTTCAATTCATTAAACTTGATACAATCTCAAGCCCTCTGGGAAGTAAATATATATCCTGGCAATTATCTATTATTTTTAAAACTTATCTACTAAAAATTTAAGTACTTTAAGAAAATAAGTATAGCCTTGAACTTTTGTTATTTTTTGTTTTTGCTAATGTTATGGTCCAAAGAGAATAATGCATCATCTCAGTCACTGGTGACCTAAATATTTGCTTCGAAGAAAACCAGTCTATGTCTACTAATTTAAAAATCCCTCATTCTTAAATGCATAGAGATAACATCAAACATAAGACTATGTGGTCTATTTTAAGAGTCAAAACAACATATATCACTCTTCCATATATGAACACATCCCAGTAACAAGACAAATCTAACTGCCACACATTTTGACATTGGAATATAATATTGTCATCTATAAAGTTCACACCCATGAACCAAATGAAGTGACAAATTTCACAAAGAAATCTGTTTTGTGTTTTTAATTTTATGTTTGAGTTTATTGATAATTACTGTGAGGTATGTGTAGGCATGCCTGTTCCAGTCTCCTATATTCCTGTTACATCAGCTACAGCTACTTCTCTTGGAAAAGAGCACTTTCTCTAACTACAAATTTTCAAGATCAATGCCCTCTCAATTGTTTTGTAGTCAAGGCTCCATACATTCTTAATTTTCTTGGACACCCAGATAGACTTCATGCTGTTATTTTTTTTCTCAAGGTCAATGAGGTCAGATAGCAGAGTTATAGGTATGAAAGAGTTTATGAAGTCAATGTAACTGTCCAGGCCAGTTCTGTCAACAACTATGTACTTTCCCCTCCCTGTCCTCACCCACCAATAGGTCACAAAGGATACTAAAGTTCTCAGAATGGCAGATATTAGAACAGAGAGTGGTTCTTCAATGAACACAGGAAGACTTGATCAGAACCTGAGTTGTGAACTTTATGCAAACACTGCAGTGTCTCTGAAGCCACTGGAAATATTCTACCTTATTGTTATAGAAGTCAGCAGTATTTCTCCAGTAGAGTATACCACTGTTGTAAATGTGCTTTGTTTACACCCATATTACCACATTTGACATGGTTTTCACTTGCGTTCTGTGTATCTCCTGTCCAGAACAAGGGTCAGCCAATTACAGCCCATGGTCCACATCTACCTTAAATCCTATTTTCAATTTTTAAGGAAATATGGTCATTGACATTCATCTCACTTCCTTATGGGGTAAAAGCTATCTTCATACTTCAAAAGCTGAATTCAAAATATTCATTAATTCACTTCTGAAAAATAAAAAACCTGCTAGTTTCTGCATTAGACTATAAAATTAGAAAATGTGAACTATTTGTCTCATTAGTTTCCTATTAGAAGGTGAGGATCTGAAGAGTGTCCTGTCACATTGTGGGTATTCATTAAACATGAGTTTAATGGATAAATGAATCAGTAAGTAGGCAGGGCTAAGGTGGAGAAGTAAGGAGAGGAAGAGGAGGAGTAAGGAGAGGAGGAGGAGAAGGAAGAGGAGTAGCTAAGAGAGAGAGGAACAAGAGAGAGGGGAAATTGGAAACAGATGTGTGCCTGTCTCTAGCAGTCAAAGGTAGTTGATATATCTAGGTTGCATATTGGGTTACACCTCTGATTTTGTGGTCATCTTGTTATTGATCAATACCAAACATATAAAGCCTTTGAATAATCTAAGTATTAGAGTCTCATTTGTACCGAGCCCATGTGGTTGGCAGGATGGTATGGGCAATGCCCAGCCTTGCAGAGACAGTGTGGAAGATTGGCAGAGCCATCTCCCATACTGTCACCTCATGGGTAGCAGGGCTGGTGTTTCTGGCTGGCCATTTCTAGCTGTGGTGTGCACGTAGCCTCTGGCCACTGAACATGGTGGCTGAGCTAGGCAAAGATGCTGCAGCTTAGATAGTCGGCTTGACCAGTGACCATTTTTAAAATATCTCCCACAACAGAATCTATATAAATAAATGAGTTTTCAATGTTAGTCAAAGCAGATCAAAAATAGGAAAAAATAAAAGTAGCAAGAACTTATAAATGTCACTTTATAGGGAAAATCACATAAAAACATTGTGTATGTAATTTTAAGATCTTTTTGTTGGATATTTTATTTATTTACATTTCAGATGTCATCCCCTTTCCCCATTTCCCCTTTCTAGAACCCCCTATCTCATCCCCCCCCCCTTCGTTTTGCCTTTGTACCATTCAAATTACATGCTAGTATTCAGGTCAGTTCTAGGTTGAGGGACTAGCAATAGTCAAGGAACAAGCAAGACAGTAACCACAAATAGTCAAAGAACAAGCAAAGCAATAAACAAAATTCCATGAACACTCCCATGGTCACTGTTTCTAAGGGCTTATCAGGATGACCAAAATATCTGAGCAAACTTCCCTGTTTTAGCCCAAAGTCATTGTCATGTCTGAAGGCTACTTCCTTATTCTAGCCTAAAATTTAGATTCCTGCCTGAAATTATTTCTCAGTTTCTAGCCTAATATTTAGATTGCTGCCTGAAATTACCTCTTTGTTCTGGGCTAAGATTTAGATTCCTACCTGAAATTACTTCTTTGTTCTAGCCTAATGTCAGATTCCTCTTAATGAAGGTCACTCAGATTTAGCTAGGCAGGCCCTCATGACATTCACAGGTATCCATAAAAGAAGAAAGGAGAAATACACACAGAAGTGGAGTGTGAATCTGAAGACCATGACAGAGGTGAACGATGAGGCTACAGGACAAGAAATGCCAGCATTTCTTGTGATAAAAGATGCAAAAAATATTCTGTCTTGGAACTTTCCCAGATAGCACATCCTGCCAGATTTCTTGATATAAATTCCAATGATGTTAATTTTTGGATGCCTTACATATGGAACTTCAAGAGAATGAACCTCAGTTGTGAAAATCACTAGGGCATTGTTATATGTTAAACAGGAAGCAGAACTGCTTACAAATGAGATAATGAATCAGTCCCAATTCCAACCCCAAGATTTTTCTTATAATGATTATAGAAAATTTGCTTTGCATGTCAGTATTCTAATGATTAATTAGTTATAAACATACATAGTGATATATAAACTTAAATATATATATATATATATATATATATATATATAAGTATATATACTTAATTCTCATAGGAAAAGCATTTTGTATTCTGTTACTACTTCTAAATTCACAATA
The DNA here is from genome assembly GCF_004785775.1 of Grammomys surdaster. Lineage (NCBI taxonomy): Eukaryota > Metazoa > Chordata > Mammalia > Rodentia > Muridae > Grammomys > Grammomys surdaster. Next base: position 1,092,699 of record NW_021620926.1, read on the forward strand.
AGTACTTCTTGGTTTATAATTTTCCTCTTCATGTGCAAAACTCAACATATTTTGGGAGCTTAACTTTATATTGACACTTCATAAGTTGAAAAGAGTAAGTTTCTGTAATGGCTATTCCTGGTTATCAACTTGACTATATCTGGAATAAACTACAATCCAAAATTTAAGGCTCACCTGTGATCCAGATGTTGAGACTGGGAGACACAAATTTCTGACCTGGATCTTGGCATGGAGATCTTGAGGCATAGTGGCTATGAATCCCAGGAGACTAAGGCAAGGAGATCTCTGAGTTCAAAGTCATCTGGTACAAAGCAAGTCCCAGATACAGGCATGGTGATATACACCTTTAATCTGAGCCATACCTTCTGCTGGAGACATACATAAGGACATAGGAAGAAGAGTCACTCTTCATTTGCTTGCATTTACCTGCCAGCACATCTGTTGGAATTTACTAGCCTTGTGGGACTGAGAAACTACTAGATTCTTGGACTTCTCATTCACAGCTGACCATTTCTGAGGAGTTGGACTACAGACTGTAAGTCATCATAACAAATTCCCTTATTATATAGAGACTATCCATAAGTTCTGTGACTCTAGAGAATCCTGACTAATACAGTTCCCATCTACTTCTGAGGACATGAAGACTTTTCCCTAGAAGCCTGGAAGGGACCATCTTATTTGGAAAAAAGATTTAAAGCTGCCTTATCAGCTGAGCTTGGCAAAATAAACAGGTGGCCCATACCAACCACAAGAATTGTGTCACCTGTCTCCCAATTCAAGCTTAGAGCTACCACCCAGATTCTGTACCTTGTGTTCTCTAAATAAGGATCTCTTATTTGAGCAGGAACCAGCGTCATGGCTTCTTTTTTTCCCCACCATTTCTAGTACTGTACACCTCAATGAAGATATTATATAGTCATACTTAAGAAGCAACCAGACATATGTATAAAATTTAGAGTCCAGGGAAATAGAATGGGAACTAAGATACCAAACTCTCAATCAGCTCACGGACAGTTTATTTCTCCATAAGGAATCAATTTGTGCAGCATGATGGTCATTTTAACTGATGCCTTTATTGAGCACTGGCTGTGCTGTCCAAACGACACAGAAATGGACAAATGGGCAGATTTCTTTCCAAACAACAAACAGCTCCCTGGTTGGCTTCTTCAGTTTCCTACCCAAGACTATTTCCAGATTTCCAATTACTTATTTATTTTAATTTTTATTTTTTACTTATTCTTTTTACATCCCACTCACTGTCCCCCTCCAGGTCACCTCTTTCCACAATCCTTCCCCCGTCCTCCTATCCTCCATCCCTTTCTCCTCTGAGCAGGTCCCCCTCCCCAGGTATTCTCATACCCTGACACTTCAAGATTCTAAGAGACTAGGTGCTTACTCTCCCACTGAGGCCAGATACAGACAGCAGTCCAGCTCAAAAAACATATCCTACATATAGGCAACAGATTTTGGGATAGCGCTTGCTCCAGTTCTTTGTGACCCACATGAAGACAAAGCTGCACATCTGATATATATATATATATATATATATATATGCCTATGTCCAGCCTGTGTAGGTGTGTAGGTTCTTGATTGGTGATTCAGATTCTGAGATCTTTAAGGGTCCAGGTTAGTTAACTCTGTTGGTCTATCTGTGGAGCTCCTATCACCTTCAGGACCCACAATCCTTCTTCCTATTCTCAGATTTCCATTTTTAAGCAGCAAAGAAAGGAGGGTTATATTAAAATTTTATCATATATTCAGTGAATTCTTCCCTCAAATCTAACATGGAAACAATTATGTTTGAGACTGAAAGCCACTTTGAATGTATACAACAAATAGATCCCATAATAAAAGTACTGCCATGTGAACTCATTCTATAGCTATCAGTCCTACAGAATGTGTTTATTCACAATCCTTTCTTAAGGGTATATCTAATTATGAAAATAGTTACTATCTTAACTTATTTTTGCAAACTTCATGATGAGATCCTTTTCCAGATCTACTCCTTTCCTGATGTTCTTTGGAGGAACCCTGAATATTACATTAGAAGAGATTTAACACAGTTTATCTGAAAACATGATAGATGAATCCTGAAACTGTTGTCTTGGTGTTGGAACACATAAGGGAACTTTCAGGTAATTCAGAGATCAGTTTGTTTTGCTATTTTATGCTGCTTTGAAATCTTTCTATATGAGGGACTCCTGACATTCCAAATTAGACATCACATTGGTTACTTCGTTACAAAAGAAAACTGCTCTCAGTGACAGACTGAAACTTGTAATTCAGCCTCTTAGTCACCATTTATTAATTATGGGGCTATTTTAAACTCTACTTTCATACCATTTGGAAATAACAATGATAGTTATAATTCATGATTTAAGTTTTATGTTTCCATTTTGTGTCCTTTATGTATTTCTATTAGTTTAATCATAAAACTAAATATGGAGATTGGGAATTTATGTTATATACTTTTTTAAAAGAAATTTAGTAACCAAACTTGGTATTCTAATAATGGAACAATTACTGAGTTGGGTTCTAGAATGTCTTAAAACATTCATTTCTTAAAGTACAATGACTAAGGAAGTAACTATGAAAAGATAGCATTTTAAAAATGACTGGCTAGTAATGAATGGTATACACTTTGCTGACAAAGTTAAAAATCTTATAAATGATAATAATAATGATAATGATGATATTGATAATGACAGCTTGAAGAATAGTTTTTTTTTCTTGTTGAGGTTTGTTTTATTGTTATGTGTTATAATACTAAATCTTGTATCCCAAGGTCTAATTGTCTCAAAATGAGTGAATTCTCATGTATATTAGCTTTTGTTGTGCAAACCTTGATACTTAATTTAAAATTCTTGTTTGAATAAAGATTCATACAGCCCATCACAGGACAGAAAATGGGTAGCCAGGGCTTCAGTTCTTAGGCTTTAGATCTGAGGCAGAGACCAAGAGGATAGAGAGAGGTGGAGGAAGAAAGAAGCCACTATAGGGTGGGTGGACTGTGACACATGGCTGTGAAGGGCAGTCTATTGGAGTAGGAGAGTCCCAGATGGAATATGGCAAGTGATATCTTGGGATTATTGACAGAGAAGTTGATAAAATAGCATAGAAAGTTGGTATCTTCCCAGCTCTAATGCTTTAAAGTTTATTATATATTAAAGGTTTTGTGCCTTTTATTTGGGAGTCAAATTATCAAGGATGAGGTAAAAACCCCCAAATAATATTTACAGCAACACTCCTCATGTGTTCCATCTGTCATGTGAGAGCAGACTACCTCACAGTTCGAAAAGATGTAGCAACACTACATCTTTGTAACAGAGATCCTTGCACAAGAAACCAATCCTGCTGTCCCCTGATCTGGGAATGCACAATGTACACAAGTGTGACAAAGGAATTTTATTACTCATATATTATCCAGTACTAGATTTTATGATATATTCACTAAGAGATTTGAAAAAAGGAAGTATAAGTTGTTTTATTATCTTTATAAAATAAGGCATTCTTATTCTCATAAGAATTATAGGAAATAATATGTAGACATCATACAGATGAAGTTTAGATAAATTGCTATATAATATCCATGTTCTTGTGGAGATAACATTACAGAGAACAGGTAGATGAAGAGGCATCCTAGAATATAAAACATTGATTAACAGTTTTACCTATGTATGAACCCTGTGAACTACAATAACAATTGTCATAGCAAATATGGTCCGTGGGAGCAATAATGGCACACAAGTCTTACGGAAGTAAACACCACATTCTGATTAAATTTAAGGCCTGTTATAAAAAAAAGAACAGCATTCTTGGCACTATAGATATACTCAGTAACCTATTATTTGGGGGTCACAGAGCCCTGATGTGAATATACTATTTCTTTCAGGACCCGTCATTGTTGCAGTTAAACATTATGGTTTTGTTAGGCATGCCTACTCTTTCCAAAGTTTTAATGAACTTCCAGCTTACCCCTGCCTGTTCAAATACAAATAAAATTCATTGATATTTAACCAAACCTCTACACCAAGATGACTTTTGGAATTTATAAGAGTTTCACAGAGCAAAGTAGTTCTACTAACTTTCAGAAATTAAGCAGTTTATCCTGGGTTGACATTAACTTATATGAAGAGCACTAAACCAACATGAATTTTAGAATTCTAGAAGACAGAGTATCAACATGACTAACAAATGACTATATTTTTGAGTTAAAAAAAACACCACCTACTGAATTAATGTTTAAGATGTGGTTATTGTTCTCACCATATATAAATTATATAAGGGTCTTTGCATCAATATTTCCCTAAGAATCTTAGTCTGATTATGCCATAATTGTTTTGATGTGACCAGATTTCTCCTAAAACATAATGATACTAAACAAACTTTACTAATGTTGTACATTTTATAAAATAAAATAAAGTTATAAACAGTTTTTTGCAATAAAATGAAGTTCTAACATTCAGACAGAAAGGAAACAATGCAGCAAAAAATGTCTAATTTTACAAAGTACAAATCAAAGTCTTGGCAATTGAGGTTATTTTTAATATAATATTTTTATATTGATGGCTTAGTTAACTTATAAGCAACAGTTTACTCTGTGTTGTAGTAAGTGGTATATAGATACATTGACTCCATATTATGCATAATGATCACCAAATATTCAATAAAAAGATACTTAAAGAAGAAGAGGTTACTTTGACTTAAGTGTTTGAAGGGATGCAGTACATCAGAGAGGAGAAGGCATGGATACAGGTGACTCCATGGTGACAGGACTGTGACGTTGTTACTCCTCATTTCCTTATACCTTGGCAGAACAGAAAGTAGAGAACAGACAGAAAGTGGGATTGGACTATAAAACCTTAAGGCTTGCCTCAGGAGAGCAATTTTTTCCAACCCGATTCTACCAACTATAGGTTCCCAGCTTGAGTATACAGTGGGAGCATTGTATACTAAAGCCACAGTACATTAGTTTAATAACTGCCTTGCACTTCTTTAACAATGGTTTCTTCATTTATCTCTGCTATAGTTTCATTGTCAGGCAGGACAAGGATGAAAAATTCCTTGAGTTCTTGTATTATTAAATATGCCAGAATCTTCATTTTGTATGTGGATATAACTTGCCTGTTATAATATTCTTGAGACATACTTTGCTTTTCATTGTAAAATTTTGTAAACATCGTCCTATTTTCCTCTGCCACTTCATTTTTCCACTGAGACATTTGATACTCGCCAGACTTATCCTCTGTAAAATTCTGGATAGTTGGTGAATTCCTTTTTTATCCTTGAAATTCAATCACTTTAACAGAATGTCATGAATTGGTTCTTCTGATGAATTTTTGAGAGTGGTACGCCTTTAGATTTATGGGTGTTTTTAATTTCATAAATCTCCTCCCTATTATATAACAATGTTTGAACATTGTCAGCTTTTAATTCAGATACGTCAATTTAAGTAAATTCCTGACTATAGTAGAGGCAGCTACTGGCGTGTAATTACATGATTTGCTGTGTTTCTCCTTCATGCATTAACATCAGCTCCTTGCTATCTCTGTGAACTGTCTAATCTGCCTCCTGTGGTTGTTGCCACTACGTTAGGTCTACAGTGGAACTGCTTTTACTGTCAGCTTAGTTAACTTCAGAACCTGATTCAACTCATTCCCACTTCTAGTTAGCTCATATTTGATATTTCCATTATTAAAAATTACACATTACATATTGCATGATTTACTAAACCAAAAAGGAGGACTTATAAATATATAGATTCTTTTCAGTATTTCCTTTCAAATGAACTCTATACTTTGTTTGCTTTTTTGTCTTATTTTTGCTGTAGGATTTTTGCATATTTGAAATTACTAGTCAATTATTCCATGTAGGTCAACTGTACCTGTGTATCACATGTTTAATGTGTCTTATAATTTAAACTTTAATTTTTATATAGTGTGGGTTTTATCGATAAATGTAAGTATAAATGAACTGATAAGGAGAAAGATAAAACACAACCATGGAAATATTCAAGAAACTACAGAAACACAGAAGAATAAAGACACAAAGGATGAATAGCAGCTAATTTCAGTGTTCTAGGTTTTTTATTCATTAACTTTTTGTAATAAAGTTTCAAACCATTAAAAAGAATAAATATAGTGCACTTCTAAATATTTCAAGCATGGTAGAGGGTTAACCATGTATATAAATATTTTAAATGTGAATGATCTATATAGTAACTTTAAAATAATATTGTTATGATAGTTAGTGATTAAACTCATCTTGCCTATGATAAAACCACATAGAGATGCAGATTAAAGATATAAAAGAAAATACTGCATAAAACATTTCACTTAATGGTGAAATGTCTCAGTTTGTAAAATGCTCGCTTATCAAACATAAGAAAATAAAATCAGATTATCAGTAATCATGTGAAAGGCTATACCTACCTAGCTGGGCATCTGTAATTTATATGCTAGGCAGTCAGAGATAAAAGGATCCCTGAGGCTAAAGAGATGGTAACTTTAATCAGTGGGATACAATTTTATTGTACAGGGTCTTCAGTGGGAAACCCAGCCTCAAAGAGTGGAGAACTATTCAGGAAGATATCTAGCATAGGCCTTCAAAGTGTGTGTGTGTGTGTGTGTGTGTGTGTGTGTGTGTGTGTGTATACACATGTGTACACATGCATAAGTATGCAAGCATGTGTGCATATACATGTTTATGCATGTGTGAGCGTGAACACAAACACACACACACACACACACACACGAGAATAATTAAAATGCCTCACAAGCTGGAGAATCCAAATTATTTTCAAACAAAACCAAACTCAGAATGAAGGAACATTTCCAAGAGATAATAAATATGTTATAATTGTGATATAATTCTATAAGTAGACACTAATAATAAAGTTAGAGATAATAATATTTACGTGACATTTACCCAATAAACTCATAGTATTTTGTGCAATATGAAAGAGGACCAAGGTGAAATAGGCAAAGTGCACTTAGGGGTGGAGAACTCAAAAATTCCACTTAAGTAAAACTCCAAATATTTGAAAATGAAAAACTCAAGTTAAATCATCATAAAGGTCAAAGGATTCACAAAGTAGTTTTTAAAAATATCCTTGAAATAATTGAAAATGAAATTTCAAAATTAGGAGTGCTTAAAAATTAATTTATGACATTAATCACATACTAGAAAAGAGAAAGACGTACAGTCATTCTAAAAGCCCCACCTTAGAAAATTGAGAAAGCCAGACATATCCTGCAAACATCATAAAAAAGTTAGAAACAAAGTATAAATATATGAAATTGAAAGTAGAAAACTAAGGGAAGCCAAAAGCTGACATTTGAAATGCCAATAAAATTGATAAACTTTTAGCAAGGATAGCCAAGACAAAGAAAAAAAGCAGACACAAATTATCAGAATTTGAAATAAGGATCATCTGTACCCATCCCATGGACAATCAAAAGGGCATTAAAGGAAAATCATTGACTCTTCTGCTATGATATGAATGTGTTCCTAAAAGTTCAAGTGTTGGAAAATTAATCCATAAATCAACCATGATGAGAGATTCAGTAAAGTTTTTCCTTCTCATGTAGTTTCAGAGGGCTTGGTAATCAAGCTTGGTTTTGTCTTGTTTGTTGTTGTTGTTTATCCTGGGGCCATGTGGAAAACAGTGTTCTTCAGAGGTATAAATGAGAGTGTATGAAAGTAGAAACAACTCAGTAAACAAAGAAGAAACCTTGGGATTTAACACTTGTTATAATTCAATGAGTGATGATTATCCAAATCCAATTTTAAGTACTTTTGATCATGAAGCTCAAGAAACTAAAATTCTAGCACAGCCTATATGAAAGATTTCAGGTAAAGCATTGAAATTCTGTGTTTGTTGCAGTTTTCACTGTGCTCCAAATCCTTAAACAGCTCTTTGTAAATATCATCAAACTCAAGTCTAAAATTTGCTAAGAAATGCAAATAGTCATCACAATACTGAAGGGAAATGACCTTTGAGAGTGCATGTTACCCAACTAAAAAGTTGATTATAATGTCAAGGCTATGATAGTCACGAACAAAAGATTTGAGGATCAATGGAACAGACTAAAGAATATAGAAAATAAAAGTATACAAATAGTCAATCGGTCAAAGTACAAAATAACAACTCAGTAGAGGAATAAAACAGGGAAGAAAGTGGTCTAACCACAGACCTTCTCTCTCTGTGTCCTTTTCTCCAATTCCAAAGACCAGTGTCACTGCCAGCTCTGTAGCAGACCACATGCTGTGGCTTCCCTTAGCTCCCTGCTGCAACTCCAGTAGATCATACAGATGTTCCCTTCCAAACTTCTTTGCCCTTCTCATTGTTTTATCCTGCCTCCAACTTCACCAGGAATTCCCTGGCAACCCTCAGGCTTCTCAACTAGAAAACCAGGTAGCCTAACTGGGAATGTTCATCTCTCTTTTCTCCTTTAAACCCAATCTCTCAGTCTCACACCTGCTTTGACCTCCTTCTCTTCTCACAAAGATCAAAAAATTTTCTCCTCCCAACTCATCCTGTTGTCCCAGCCCTCACCTTTAGTAGACATTCCCAAAGGGTCTCTCCAACCTAGTCTGACAGAGAAGAGTGTAGGCCACCAAAGTAAATCAGCTAAGAGCTTCATATCTTCAATTTCTCATCTCTTCCAAAAGGTACTCTTCAAGCTACCAAAGGAGAAATGTAAGCAGCAACCCAACCACAAACTCTTTAATCTACCATACTGTTCTGCCTGCAAGATATGCTTGAGCAATGATGGCACAATGCTTGTTGGGAATAAACAACAAATATCTTCCTTTGTTTTAAAACCCCTTCCACAGGATGGAACCCATATCCAACACTGCATGGAATATCATCAGCCTAAGACTAGGTTCCCACAACTTAAGACAGGGTCCAGGATAAAATGAAACACTACTGTTTTACTAAAAGAATGAAGTAATAAAATGACTTCTAATAACATCCTGCATTGCTCATCGATCAGCCACTATCAGAGCAGCTTCCTCCTGCAACAGATAGAACAAACATAGATATTCACAGCCAGACATTATGGAGAGAGTGACAGAACTTCAGACAATCAGCCCTGAGTGAGAGCCACATGAGGTGAAGGACACCAAGGAACAAAAACCCTTTCAACCAAGAGGATCAATGTACATGTGAACACAGAAACTGAGGCAGTGTGCATAGGACCTATGGGGTCAGCATCAGGTGGGGTCCTACAGCTAAAGAGACAATTGGATATATTCCCCAATTCCTAACCCAAAAGCAATCTTTATTTTATAACCACTTGCAAATGAAAGTTTAGTTTTCTGCAAGGGAGTCTCACTGTGGAGGCAAAGTACTCTCTTTTTGTTTTTGTTTTTGATTTTGTTTTTTGACAAAGTACTCCTAAGTATAGGCTGCTTGGCCTATATACAGATGACCAACAGAAAACAAACCCAATGACACCTTTGGAGTTACCTTGTCACATAATATCATATCAGAACTTTTTTTTGTTTTTAGTTTATCTTACTTTTTATTCTGTTACGTATTATTTATTTTTATATCTCTTTTTAACCCTACAAATCCTTTGTTTAGTATAATATAGTAGAAAAATCCAGTAACTATCCTACTTAACAGATAGTATTATAAAAAATATTCCCTGTAAAATAAAAATAACTGTAATAGCATTAAATATCAAAATCTTAACTCTCAATATAATGAAAAGCCTGGGGTAATTGTGGCAGAGAAGTTTTAGGAATGGCCAAGAAATGACTGGACCAAGTTGAGACTCATACAACCAGAGGGAATGCATACCTGACACTATCTGATTTGCAAAGAATCAAAGGATAGATACCCTAGAGACCTACGACAGAGCCAAACACCAAATACACACACACACACACACACACACACACACAGAGAGAGAGAGAGAGAGAGAGAGAGAGAGAGAGAGAGAGACAGAGAGACAGAGACAGAGACAGAGACAGAGACAGAGACAGAGAGACACAGAGGGAGACACAGAGAGAGACACAGAGAGAGACACAGAGAGAGAGAAACAGAGAGAGACAGAGAGACAGAGATGCAGAGACAGAGAGGCAGAGAGTCAATGAGATGATTTCAAATGATATTCTGCTATACTTGTAAAGCATGATGCATCATGCATGTGATAGTTGTGTGCCTTGGTGTTCTGGTGGGACAGTGAAAGCCGGAGATGTATAGGACTCTTTTGTCGGCTTTGGGATACTTTTCCTTGTCCTGGGTTACCTCATCAAGTCTTAATACGAGGGTATGTCATTTTATTATAACTTCTTATGCTGTTTGGTTGATATGCATGGGAGGCCTACTCTCTTTTGAAAGAAACTGAGAAAGAGTGAATCTGTTGGAGAGAGGAAGTTGGGAAGGAACTGAGAAAAGAGGAAGGAGAGGAAACTGAGCTTACGATGTAATATATGAGAGAAGAATATATATAAGAAAAATATTTGTATTCAAAATATGCAATAAATTTGAAAACATCATAAGAAAAAAACAATTAAAAAATTGGCAAGCTATCTCTAAATAGTCACAGTATCAAAGAAGATATACAAGTAGAAATAAGCATACAGAAAGACCTTCAACCTCCCTTATTACTAGTAAACTATAAATTTAGACCAGAAAAGAACTCCAGCGGCCAAAATCTCCCTAACTGAGCAACAGAATAAATAAAGTAATATTGGCTTTAAACAAAAATATAAAATAAATAACCATGAGCCCACACAGATATAAATAAATAAATGAACAAATATAGAAATGGAGATGAAGAAACAAAGACCCCATTCAGAAGTGTTTTTATTTCTACCTTCATAGCCACATGGGTCCTACACATAGTGACTTTCTTCAAAACAATGTGAAAATGAAAGTTTGGAAGAAGTAATAATTTGCTATGGGGCAGTCTTTAAAGTACTACATTATCCAGATAATCAAGGATTACATATTTAGTAGTAAGCCAGTAAAACTGGCAAACCTTGACATAATGCTGTGGCACCTTAACACCTTGCCCCTTTTTCTCTGACTCTATATGTCATCTACAACTGTGAGGAACATCTGGTATAATGCAATAGAAGCACATCTTATAAATCCATGACAACTACCCTTCAAAACTGATAACCTAACCAAGAAAAAGAGTCCTAAAACTTTCACAGTTTAAAAAGACATGGCAACTAAATGTGGCATTACATCCCAAGTAGAACATATAAAATAATAGCTCATTAGAGTAACCTAAAACCTCCAGGAACTGTGGAGTTGGGTCAGTAGTGGCATATTATTATGTATACATTATCCATGAAATGTCATCCAAGCCCATGTATATGTCATACATTCATAGTATAGCCACATAACACCTCTGGTAAGTGTAACGTTAAATGTTTAAGCTTATGATAGACAGAGACTCTCAAAGCCTAACAGTGACCCCCACCCCTCACCAAGGTCTCTGAGAAGGTGAGAGCACAGAGACCTGGATTGTGGTGTGATACCCACTGAGAAACACTGCTCCATTGTCCGGCCTGCTGAGAGGGCTTGACCTACAGTGTGAACAGAAGATACCAAGAGTGTTAAATGTCTCATATTCTCTAAGACAAGGTGAGTTATTTCTCCCACGTTCTTTCCTCACAGTTAAAAGCTCCTCATCTTCTGTTCTTGATGGCCAGATTGACTCCCTGAGTTGTGATGGAGACCACGGGGACTTGGAAACTGTTTAGGTAGTAGACTATAGACCAGCCTCTGTCGTTTTAATTAATATATGGCATCTAATTATAATTTAATCTGCCCAGATTTCTGGCTACATTAGCAGCTAAGCTAACTACAGCTTGACAGCTAGAAAACAGGCCTCTAGCTCCTTACCCCAATGTAATCTACCATCATATTAGTTCATTAGTCAATTCATTAGCTAGTTAAGACTGCCAGAACTCTTTTCAAAAAGACAGACAGGTTTGTCTTACTCACAGACTTTATGATAAAGGAATCACAAGTTTAGATATAACCATTCACACTTATAACCTATTGTTACTTTATTATCTAAAGACACAATTTCCAATGGCTAAATGTTTCAGATTTCCTCCCCTATTATGCCACTGTTATACTGAGACTCCAAGAGTTTAAAAATCTTAATTCTTATCAATAGAGTTCTTAAAGATTAGCATAACTCTAATAAAACAATCCACTATAGAATCCAACTTTTATAATCACAAGTTCAAATTTTAAGTTTCCTTTGATTGTCATTTAACTATAAACTTGTGTTTATCATGTTATACTATATGATCAATTATCATACTCACAAGGTCAACAAATTTTTGAGTTTCTTTTAACTATCTTTTAAATGTAATATATTCAGTCTCTTAGACAGAAGGAAAAAGCCCTTCTTGATCCTACTTCTACTCCAAAAAAGGTTTTTGTCTTTCCTAAGCTCATCTTAAAGACAGTTCATGTTGTTAACAAATTTATCTCTTTTGTAAACTTATAAGCTCCAGGAAACACAGTCAGATCTATCTCTCATGAGTCAAATAGATTCCATCCAGATAAGTACATATGCCAATCAATAACCTATGTTCCTACCTGTCCCCTATTACAAAGGATGGGATTTCTTTCCTTTTCCCTGGGATTGGGACTCCACTCACCTCAACCACCAAGACCTAAGATTTTTTTTCTCCCAATGTACTTACCTTTATTCGCTACCTCTAATGTGTGTGTGTGTGTGTGTGTGTGTGTGTGTGTGTGTGTGTGTGTGTATGTGTGCACGCACGCGCATTCACTATCTTGCCAAGTCCAGGGAATTTACTCTAAATCTACATACAGGACAACTCCAGAAAGCAACCCAGAGATGTTCTAGTCTACTCTTACAGACACAGATGCTTTTACTGGACCTGTTCCTTCTACCTACAGATGGTTTCACGGACCCTAGACAGCAAGGAAACAGCCAATTCTCTTAAGACTGGACAGCTGGGTAGTAGTGTGGCATGCCTTTAATCCCAGCACTTGGGAGGCAGAGACAGGCAGATTTCTGAGTTCAAGGCCAGCCTGGTCTACAGAGTGAGTTCCAGGACAGCCAGGGATACACAGAGAAACCCTGTTTCAAAAACAAAAACAAAAACAAAACAGACAAACAAACAAAGACTGGACAAACATCCTCATCTCCATTTTCTTAGGTTTCCCAGAGATATGTCACTGCTAGGTCAGCAGGAAGTAGCTAAAGATCATGATGACTCTATCACCTCTTTCTAGTTTTTTAATTAAACCAAAATCGAGGAATGTTAGCATTCCTTCTAGGCTCTACCCAGCAGTTACCTAGCAATAGCCATGTAGACCTGAATTACTATAAAAGGGGCTGTTTGCCCCCTCATCACTCTCTTATTCTCTCTGACTTTCTTGTCTCCCTGACCCCTTTCTCCCTCTCTCTCCTTCCCCCTCCTCCTATCTTTCCACATGTTTCTGGCCAGCCTCTCATTTCATCTCCTCTCCTCCTCCTCCTCCTCCTGCTCCTCCTCCTTCTCTCTCTCCCTCTCTTTCACACCTCTCTCTCTCTCTCTCTCTCTCTCTCTCTCTCTCTCTCTCTCTCTCTCCTCCCTTCTCAAGCCCCTTTCTCATGACCTTAATAAATAATAAACTCTATTCTATAATATATATGTTATATTCCTGGTACCTCAGGTGGAAGGGATGCTTCAGCATGGCCCACCTAGACACCCCTCCCACCTCACCATATCCAGCTCTATCAAACATATATTGGTCTCTCTTCTTTTTTTTTTTTTAAGAAAACACAACATGGCTAAATATGTTTAAACACATATATAATCTTCATGGCCTGTATCCATGTACAGTGGTTTTGTTCCCTTATATGATATAATTCATCTTAAAATAAACTGTAGAAATTACAAATGGGTCATTTAACAGTCTTGTGTTCTTACTGTTGTTAGTAACAGTATTATTTGCATCTTGAGGGAAATTATCATCTATTGTCTGTCTATTCTATATATTTTGTTTTGTTTTCAGGTCTTTTAAAAATTGATCCTGGATTGATTCTATTGTTCTCTCACCTTTACTTATACCATGTATTATTTGCCATGTTGCCCACAATTCTTCCTTCTCTGAGCTCATGTTGAAAGCTGTCATAGACTAGTGGCCAGATACATAGCTTACAATCATTCTTCATATTGTTATATCATACATCTGTTAGTATATATGTATTCCCAAATACAACATGATGAGTACATACAATATATGTTTAGGAGGCTGACTGTTTAGTCTCTGACAATGAATTAGTGTGCCAGTCTCTGGAGAGGACTATGTCTCCTTATTTTCCTCAGTTGACTGTGGCTCTTCATGTAGCATTGAGGCCTCATGTAGTTTTACATGTGTAATTTAAAATATTTGATGGTGTTCTTCTTGATCAATTCATGTTTGAACAATCACGTTGGTGAGACTTTATTGCTATAGCTTCTAATGTTACTAAGAGACACAATCTCCCCGAAAATTCCCTGGCATCTGGCTTTTAGAATCATTCTGTCCTCTCTTCTGTAATGTTCTTTTACCCTTAGGTGTGGAAAAAAATTTTAAGCTATATCTATTGGGACTGGCCTCCAAACTCTGAGTTGTTTTGGTTTACTATAATGCTCTGCATCTGTTACAAAGAGATGTTTTCTTTATGAAAGCTGAAGATTAGTCTTATCTGAGAGTATAAGGAAAATGTTTATAGATTATTATTTTTAGGGACTATGTTGGTTTATTAAATTTTTAGCTGTACATTCTTTTCCAATAATCATGATTTCCCTAGCACTGTGATGTTATGTATGTTTCCAGTGTCAGGCATGGTATCACTCTTGATTGTGTCTGAAGTACAACTAAAGAGCCATAGTTTCTGCCAAATATATGTTCTACTACTGCACTCAAAAGGTTGTCATGGGATGCTGGTTGTTGATGATCATAGCTGGGTGGGACTGTTTGGGTTGCCTTCCTGATTTGGAAGCATTCATGGTATCTTCTAATACCAAGAAAGGTAGTCCTTAGGAAAAAAACAAAACAAAATAAAACAAAAAAAGTTCAGGTTAGCTCTAGATCAGGAGCCTCTGAGCTTTGTTTCTGAGGTCCATGCTATCTTCCTCAGTAATTGGGACTTATTTTCCAATCACTGACCATTAACCAAGGGCAATAACATTAAGCTGTATGTTTCAGAAGTCTCTAAGACCTCCCTGGCCAAAGACCCAATAGGAGGTCTTCTCATGTCTGTATCTTCAGATTTTCTTGGTGGGCTTTAGCTCTTCAAGGGAATGCTGTTAGCAATCATTCTTCTCTAGGATTCCATACATAAACAGTTTTCAATGCTAAAATCAGACCAACCATTATTTTTATTTTAGTGGTAATTAACAATTCCACAGGATCTGAGTCATTATGAGACAGAGTTTATTCAAAACTACCACTAGAAATGGGAATGAATTATTGTTTAATAAATAAATGAGAGCAGAAGACCAGAAGTAACATATTGTCCTGAATATAATATATATTTTCAGAATATCTATTTTAATATTATATTAATAAAAAAAGATATATAGTACAAATAGAGAGACTCCATTTTTTGTGCATCAGTATCCTTTGTGTTAGCTAAGTTGGGGTTAATTGTATCTTCTTATCTGAAAGTCAATGATGTGCTGGCAGTTAGAAACAGTAATTTTATTTCTGAAACCTCAAATATTTTATTTTTTCAGATGTGGCTGTTCAAGCAATTTCCAAAAAAGCAAGACTAAAATAGTGAGCCTTAAAAAAAAATATCCCATTACTCCACTAGACTTGGATTGGTAAGGACCAGTCAAGGAAAATATCTGATTTCTTCAAGGAAAAAGACTTCATATTTCCTTTGAAACATCACTGCTGCCATAGTTACTAAATGCTCTCATTTTTTTCCTAACAATAACATCATCATCTAGATGCATAGAGCTTACTGAAGTAAATGTTTTACTGTGGAAACTTGAAAAGCAGAGGGATCTGCCTCTAATGACTTTCTAAAACTTGAAATTGAGAGTTGCTTATTCAAAAATACACCTGAGTCACACTTAAATGCTTTTTTTTTAAAAGACAAGAATATTGGAGAGGAAAAAAGAGTAAAGCAATTGAAGTAACTTACTTACAATACTACCAATTTTAAAATGTCCAAAGTTAGGATTTGGGCATAGTTATTCTTCTCCAGATGAGAGTATTTGAAACCTCTCACAAGGAATGGCATGCCTTTATGATTGACACCTCCTTCTAGTCCACTTGAAATTAGAACACACATACAAACATAAACACATACAATACAAGTGCGCGCACACACACACACACACACACATACACACACACAAACTTAAAAAGAGAAAATCATTAAATAGATTTTTTATCATTGGTCTTACCAAAAAATTTCTAGAGACATGATTTTGAGTAAAAAAGTAGTCAGGTAGTAAACAATAAGATTGTGTAGTTGGAACATTCACATTTGAAATCAAACTGTGCTATATGTAACAATAAAAAATGGACTTACATTCTTCCTAATTTCAGTAACAGGAATCCTTTTTAACAATAACTAAAATTTCAAGCATGTGAATTTGATAAGAAATTATTTCTGAGGAATATATGACCAAAGTTGTAATTAAACAAGTTTATAAAATAATTTAGTAAATTTAATGTTACAAAAAAGCATTAGATATATTTAGGACGTTGTAAGGAGTCTTTCAAATGAGAAATAAACGTCCTCCTTAGCTGAGGAAATATAAGTGCTCAACCAGACTCCATTCATCAAGCAAGTCTTTGTTCCAACCTGTATGCTATGCTACACCATCAGCTACTTTTCTGCCTGCCAACCTCCAATGCATCATGTCTTCATAAATTACTGAATAGTCTTGATGTGTTCAATTTGCTTTCTAGACTATAATCTCAATAGACTATAATTGGAATTTCAAAATTACTTCATCATACAAATTACATTCAATATTTAGAAAGCTAAGACCAAATTCAATTGTTCCAAAATAAACTACTTAGATATAGCATTGCTGTGTTTGAGAAAGAAAAAAAAATAAAAACACCTATCCCTTTGTAACTTGCCTTTAGAAAACCCTTTTTAATATAAGCAAAAGTTGCATAAAGATGAAAAATTCTTTATGATTCTATTCTCCAGAAAATTATATGCAGTGTGTGTGTGTGTGTGTGTGTATTTCTTCACTTGGCATTTTTAGTTGTCTGTAATTTTTTTGTAGGGTGAAACCCTATGAGCTTTCCCCCACTTATGTTAGCATGTCTGTTAGTGTAGTTGTGATCAATTAAGTAGCTCCTCAGGAAAGATCAATTTCTGAGTCATAACCTGAATAAGAAAAGCAAAGGAACATTGATAAAATATGTATCTAACTCTATGACATTTTTTAAGTTTTAGCCCCGCCAAGTCATTATTGTATAGAGACAAAAAATGCCAAGATCCTTGGAATGAACTTTATGAACTTGTATTATTCATACAGCAAAATAACTCTTTAATCAGTGAGCTCACAATTCACCATGTACCTTAGTTCACATTTTTTAAACTTTCTTTGAGAGCTTCCTTCTTACAGTGTGTTTTGATCATAATCATCTTCTTCCCCCAAATTCACCCCAAATCCATCCCCTTCACTTACTGCCTTATTTGGCATCCCCTTGTTAACCATCAGGGCCAACTTGTGATACCTGAAAATTCTTGGATATGTGCTTTCGACTAGAGAGTGGTCAATTTATCAGTGGGTTATACCTTTAGAGAAACCTGGCCTAGCCTTTCCCAGTAACAAAGAATCACCAATAGCTCCTCTGGTTCACTGAGCCTTTGGAAGAGGTAATGGTTACATGTTCTGTTTACCAATGGACATTCTGATATCTCTTATCTTCTGCATTTGACTATTGTGAGTCTCTGTATTGATCATCATCTACTATAATCAAGAGTTTCTTCATTGTTGGTTGAGTAATGCCTTAATCTATTGTTATAATGATAGGTCATTAAGAGTTGGTTTAATACTATATCCATTAGCATAATAATATTAGTAGATTCTTGTCTTATCTCCTTATATTTTATTAAAATATATTATTTATTTACAATTTCATTGTAAACTCCACAAATGCATGCAGTACATTTTGATCATATTAACACAAAATTTTGTGCCTAAAAACCAGTATGACAAAATATCCATCTTCGTATAGTCTTTCCTGCATAGTCTTTCACTCCCAGCACAATGTTCTCTGGGCCTCAGTGTGGGCGTAGACATCCCAGTTGTGAGTAATCCTTTAAGCATTTTTTATTTTCAGCACTCTGGCCATTTATGGGTCTCCACAGGTAACCATTACCCACTGCAAATACGAGCATCTTTATCCAAAACTGACAGCAGCATTAATCTTTGGGAATAAATATAAATATTTAGAATGGTTTTTGGAGGAAAACATCATGTCCACTTTACACAAAAAGGACAGTAGTTTTTTTTCTACTATAGTATATAAACTCCCTAGCCCAAATTGATGATCAAGTTTACAGTACCAGCCATGACATCCCAACTGTGGAGAAGGTCTCAGATCTGATCAGAAAGAGGTCAATTACCTCCATAACAAACTTCTCAAATACTGCATCATTGAGCTTATCTTACAACCGTACAATGTCACTTGTTTCTTTGGTTTCTTTTATTATTTCTTTTAACTTATTTTGTTTTTCACACATCTTGGGTAAAGGTATAAATGGCAAATCCCCCAGCAGCCTTTATAGCATCCTTTGAAACTATGAGGGCTAGCCAACGAGGAAAAAAATACCAGCTCAGATCCAGCTTATGTTCTCTATATCCTATGACAAATGCATGCGGAGTCTAGAACAATAGGGTGTTAGTATGTGGTTCTGGCGGGTAGCCTACAACAGTGGAAATTGCTTATATTGTCTTGATGTTCTCAGGGACCTCCTCATGGAATCTTGCAAACGTATAACCTCAATAATAACCTATGGCTTCAAAACCGTGGACTCAAGAAAAAGCCACAAAAGACCTAACACTTAGTAAGCTAATTTAAAATTAATATCAAAAAGCAACATAACTCATATTGGTAGATGAATCTCGTACCCAGCACACCTGCTTACCAAGCATATCTTATCACATAATAAGAAAGTCAAACTTCCTTTCAAATTATGTTAAAAGATCCTCATGGTCCAGAGTCTCATTTTTTTGTCTTCCTTTAGAACTAGCCTTACATCCCATCTGTGTATAAGTTCACATTCTATTGCTAAATTCTGTTTTGCTATTTAGTTCCATAACTATGTTATACAGCAGTTTCATCATGATGGAGGCATAAATGAAAAAAATCAACATGATTGACTGAACACCTAAAATATGTCAAGAACTCTTCCAAGTGATCTATGTCCAGTGTTTCACTGAATTTTCACAATCACTCTACTTTAGTTGTTCACAGTTAACTCAGAGAACTTAAGAGTTATGCTAGATTTACTTATTTAACACATGGCTAAGATTATTTTTCGTCCAAATGCTTCCTGGGTCCAAATCCTTAAAACTAAATCTAGGACACCTTCATTCTAGTTGTTTGAATTCACAGTTTCTTACCATATAATATTACATTTTTATATTACTGATTTGACAAACTTTCAGATTGTTTTAACTCCAGAATCTGCATTTTTTTCAGGCTTGTCAAACAGCATTTTCCAACACTTAAGATGAGTCTTTCAGCCAGGCAGTGGTGGTACATGCCTTTAATCCCAGCACTTGGGAGGCAGAGGCAGGTGGGTTTCTGAGTTTGAGGCCAGCCTGGTCTACAAAGTGAGTTCCAGGACAGCCAGGGCTACACAGAGAAACCCTGTCTCGAAAAACCAAAAAAAAAGAAAGAAAGAAAGAAAGAAAGAAAGACAGAAAGAAAGAAAGAAAGAAAGAAAGAAAGAAAGAAAGAAAGAAAGAAAAAGAGATGAGTTTTTCATATCTGCCAGAAATGTTTGCAAACATCAAACATAACATGAGATAAAACATTGTTCTTCTGAACCTTTAATACCAACCAGACATTTCCCCAGACTACCTTAAATGTTACAAAACTGGCTATGATTAATGTAATAAGCAGCCAAGATGGTTTACTTTATGATCTCTGCATGACATCTAGTGGTTGGAGTTGGAATATTTAAGGAAAAGATCTTAATGCCAGAAAACCCATGTTAGTTGAGTCCTCATGCTCAACATAAAAGAGTGACACAGAGCTCTCTCACTTCTGACGTCTGGAGAATGGCAACTCTTGATCATTTTTACTTCTCCTCCATGTGTCAGAGCACAGCAATCTGCCTTTGTGTTAAGCAATCCCTGCTCAGTGAGGCTTGTGAAACTTTGTTTGCCTGTAGTTGGTGTTCATTTCTGATGGCTATGACTCTGGTAATCATTATCACATGCAAAAATGAACAAATCCTTTCAATTCTGTTTCTTCAACTCTGTGCCACAACAAATCCTCTGTGGCTACAAAGAAGCTTTATGTAACCTGCATGCACATAATAACATCACTGGCTTTATTGTTTTAGATTATTAAAAAGTGTTATGTACATCTGTTTTGATCTTTCTAAAAATGTTATAAACAAGAAATTTCCAAATTTTGAGTCATAAAAATGTCCCTTGTTTTTCATCCTCTGATATAAGAGTTGGAAAGAGCTTCCAGTAACTTTGAGTCAGCTTACATGACTGACAATACAAAGTGGCACATGACATGCTTGTGTCCAAGTGATTGGCACACCAGTGCTGGAAGAAGCAGCCAAAGACCTGAAGTCCAACAGTCAGAGACAAGGTCCCAGAGAATAAGTGACTTGAAACAAGTGCTGCCCGTGAACCTGTGTTCCTACAGAGGGACCTGATGCTGCCCATCCTATCATCTTCTGGTTCCTTCATCTATAAAACAAACTGCCATTTATCTCAATTTCATGGGATGAAAATCATCCTAGCGTGTATAAAATTAAGGATCACTCTAATTATAAATACAGAAAGAAGTATCCAGATAAAAAGCTGTCCCTGAGTATGCACAAAGAGATGTAGGCCAACAAAGAAAATAAGTGTCTACCAAAGTTTATTCCTTACATCACAGCATGGAGAAGAGAATACGAGAAGTACTCATAAGTGTTTACTGCAGGAAATCTAGCAATTACCATAAATCCTACTTTTAAAAATTTTACCATCAGAGTGTTTTTTTTGAGTTTTGAAAAGTTTTCTTATGTATATCTGACCTATTGAATATATGTATGCCATGTGTTTTTGGAAGGAAAACGAGAATCTTGGATTTCCTGGAGTCAGAGTTGGCATGGGTGCTGGGAACCAAATCCAACTGAGTCCTCTCCAAAGTTTTAAGTGCTCATAACCACTGAGACATCTCTCTAGTCCCCTACCTGAGCTTGGAGGGTCATGCAATGTATTATATTTATTTTCTTTGTGGTTCTATGTGGAGCTCATGCCTTGACACATATGAGGAGGTCAGAGGACAACTTGCTCGAGTTGGGTCTCTCTTTCCACCATGTGAGCCCCAGGTATTAAAATCAAGTTATCAGTCTTAGCAGCAAGAACCATCTCACCATGCCTAATCACCATCTTTTAATGTTCTGTTATTCCTAGATATTCTTTTTTTCACAGTTACATAAGCAAGGCTATGCATCATGTTTCCTGAATTCAGGGTTTTTAAAATATAAACAAAAAAAAACAACACCATGGTGTGACTGGGATCATAGTAACTTTGAAATGGGACAAAATAAGCAATAATTATTTAGTATTTCAAAGTCTATTGCTCGAGATTATGGTATCAACAAACCTGAAATTCACCTCTGTGATGAAGAGTAAAAGAAGCAATCACTCTGCAGAGGCTCAAAGAGGACTTTTGTTGAAGAGGTGGGTTTCCCATGGTCTTTGAAGTGGGTTCTTGTTAAATCTAGGGACCTCGTGATGAATGAACTAGAAGAGAGATTGCTGACAGATCAGAATCCTACAGTGGTTGTTTTGTCCTTTGCTTTGAGAAGGTTGATGATTATTAAGTTCTCTACCTAACAGTCTTTGTTCCTAACCAAGATCTCCACTATAAAGAGACAAGCAGTGAAGGCATTTGCGGTTGTCACTTAAATAGACTCTCCCCTTGTGGTTGTCACTTAAATAGACTCTCTCCTATCCTCCCGTGTGGTGTTTTTAACCCAATAATGTGTATTTTAGTTACTAAAATTATTTATGAGAATGAATTTGGACTTTGTGCAGGTTTTAACATAAAAGAATAGACAGGCAAACAGATGGAAACACATGTGTGTTCATGGATATGAGTCAGGAGGGCTCAACTTTTGCCTTCTTGAGATCATTTAGTTTTAAAAGGCAGTCTCTGCTTCTCTGTTATTTATCAGCATGAGATAGCTGACCTATTTAAGTGCTGATCTTATGCAAGGTTGGCATGTCCACCCTTGATATTTAACAGACCTGAACTGAACAAAGCACACTCAGTTTGACTCATTTTAAATATTTGGTCACTTTTTAACTCCATGTAAACTTTCTGGTTAAACCTTATTTCAAATAGTGAAATAATTATAGTCTTAATGTACTGTCTGGTTTAGGACAGTTCTTCCAGATGGGCTGGAGTGATGGCTCAGTGGTGAAGTGCCCTGGCTATTCTTCCAGAGTACTTTAGTTCAATCCTAACACCTACAAATTAATAAACAACTATCTGTAACTCCAGTCTCAGATGATCCAGTGTCCTCTTCTGGCCGTCACAAGCACTTATAGGCTAAGCACACATGACACAATAAAAATAAATGGAATCTTAAAAAAAAAATAAATAAAAAAAATAAAAAAAAAAAAATAAAAAAAAAAAATAAAAAAAAAAATAAATGGAATCTTGAAAAGCATATTGATTACTCTAAAAGTGGAATACATTTGCAATTAATGAATTATACACTTAGATAAACATGTGATATAATCTTAAATTTGAGCCACACAATTATACTGTGTGGACTTGGTCTCTATGTTTCTTGACATTTTTATCCTTTCTTCCTTTCCTTGATTACTATTTGGTAAAAAGACTTCATTCTCTTAAGCAGCCAGGAACAGATTTGTAAGCATCTAGTAGCAGCTAACTTCCAGCAATGCCATCAACCTTTTGAGCTTCCTAATCTTTAAAATTAGCTGTAATACATTATAGTCATATCAGCCAAGCTCAATGTTTTCCTCATCCTCTTTATTTGTTGTTTCTTGATACTGTATCCCATAGCGTTTACTTTAGTATCTGCTCAATTTTTCTACTATGTTAGCAATAAGACTTTCATTTAAAATGTTACATAATAAAGCTTAATCTCTAGCATCTTAATAACGTGTAAATTTTGATCACCCTGAAACTAGAGTTGCAGGAAAACTATTGTCTTAAAAGCCAAATTACACATGACACAGTGTGTTGTCCACACTGATGAGAAGAGTGTGCTGAACCAGCATATACATTTGGCATATTTGACTTTGAGGAGTTGATCTGGGATAGGATGAGGTATCATTAGACATATAATGAAGAGGCGTTGTAGAGAACGCTCAGCTGTTAGGAATGCACACTGTCTTTTCAGAGGATTTGGGTTTAGATCCCAGCTCACAAATCAGGCTGCTCACAACTGCCTATAAGTCATGTTCCATGGGGTCCTATACCATTTTCTGCCATTAATGGATGCTGCATTCATGTACCCAACTCACTTCTGCAAACAGGTAAATACACATAATTAACGTCTCTAAAAATAAGTAGTGATGTATATACGAAGGACAGAAAGGAAATTCTTATATGTACCAGAACACATCATATGCTATGCGGAAACTATGTGTAGTGGGTTCACAGGAGTTACTCTGAATATCTACTCATGATTTGTTTGGGCCTGCTAAATAAAACTTCCACCAAGCCCAGCATAAAATGTCCAATATTGGTACCCTTGTTTCCAGAATATTAAAAATTTAAGGACTAAGATATAACATGAACTTAGCATTCTCCACACAACAGGTTCAATTCTACTGTACCTGTATGAAGCCCCAACCACACAGGTACAGTTCCAACTTATCAAATGAGGCAGTAAAAATGATTGGAAATCATTGGAAATATCCACTTTTTGATTGTCTATGTCTGCCTTTTCTTGGACTTGACTAGTCTGAGGAGCCCACAGCATGAAGACCAGCAGCTTCTTATCATTTCCCTGGCTCCCTACCTCTCTTCTGCATAAGCCATTCTTAACTAAGTCCCAGGCTAATGGATGTGGAGAAAGAAAGCATATGCTTATGAGTAGGGGACATTGACAAGACAGCGTGAATTTCCTTACACTTCATGATTTGAAAGATTATCTGAAACACTTCAACAAATTTTCTTTGAAGCAGACCACTGGAATGCAGCCCATCTGTACCTTCTTTGAGTTTGTTTGTTTGTTTGTTTGTTTGTTTGTCTTAAGGTAATTTTTTCGGTCAAATCTATTTTAGAGTAATATAAGCTAGTATGTTATACTCCTGAGAAATATGTCAGTTTCATTAAAAAAATATATAGCTTGCTTTATCCTTGCCCAGAGATCCACAATATACTCAGGGTCTCTAAAAAGCAGGGGTCAAGTCAAAGTTCTAGATATTGGAGTCTTTCTTTCACTTTATTAAAATCCCCCTTACTACTTAACTAAAACTATTGGGAAAATTCCATTTTCCTTTTGTTCACACATGGAAATGGAGGAACAGGATGATGAGCAAACTATATTTCTTCAGAGTAAAGGAGTCCTAATCCACTCTTCTCTTTTACCTTATGCAGTAGTTCACATAGAAGGATGGCATAAGAACACCCATATCTCGGGAAGTCTTAGATGGATATTTTAGCTTTTACTTTCAGGATGATGAAAGTAAAGATGCCTACTAGTCATTGCAAAGGATTTTGTTAATTCATTTTTATGCTTAGACAAGAACTGTGGACAGCATAAACAATGGTGTTTTCTAGAACTCATTTGGGGAAACTATCATGCTATATACATGATATACACATTCATGATTATACACAGATACACTGAAGGTATATAGGCCCATAACTTTCCAATGATAAGTGAATATTTCATGTGTCCTCACCTTCTTTGATTCTGTGGACAGTAATTCCTCATGCAAAAGGGAATTAGACACAATTTAATATATTCAAAAAGCATTCCTCAATAATGCTGACAATCTTTCAGCTGGAGCAGATCAAAGAAATGAGGATGCAGACCCTGTACTAGCAGGAGTGAATGTCGATGGGAAATACTTCACAAGCCAGAACCATACTTTCAGGCTGAGGTATGGGAAATTGAACAGTGAAAAACTGTTGTTAATTCTACAAAGCAGACATAGGCTGCAAGGCTGCAAGGTTGCTTACATAGAACAGCATCAGAAAGACCAAACTCAGTCACCTTATATGGAAAAATATTCTCTTGCTATATTTGACACTCACAAAATTTAAGAATGCTTCCTATGCAAAATCTGATGTATTCTTTATTGCTCTATCATTTATAAATGATAGTCTTGAGATTTTAAATAAAATGAAGAATATTACTAATTAAAATGTAAGCCCCATATTTCAGATTAAAATCTGTAATTTTCCTGACTCGAGTGCATGTTTACATAGACTCTAATTTTGTCTTTCATATCAGATTCAATAGCCAGCTTATGTCTAAGAAAATAAACATAGTGAGAACTGGAGTAATTTTTTCTTCCTTGTTTATTCTTTAAAATTATGATTTGTCATAATCTGTATTTTGTCAATACTAGATACCATGGATCTGTATAACATATTTGTGGATATTGACACACACATAATAGTTTTTTAAAAATTGCTTTGAATTGGTTGACCAAACCTAGTATTTTAAACTCCCAAAGAAAATTGAAACATCTGAGTTAATTAAATATGCTACTAATATGTAATTTCCAAAAGAATAGTTTCATATAATGCTACAGTCTATTGTTGTATTCCTGTATACACCAAAACAATCTTTGAAAAACAAATTAGCTTTGCCTATGTTGCTTAGTAGATTCTAAATTCTAGGTGTGTATTAGTTTAAGACATTTTTGGGTTTTTTTTTTTTTTTGCAATGGGGACTATGTAGAATGTACGAATGCTGCCCTTTGTTGTAATTTCATCAATATTTCTTGGTGGTCATTTTTCAGTTTTATTCAACTCAATGCCTTGAGCATGTTAGGTCACCAGTCTGCCAATGCATGAATGCTTCTGAATTCTAACAGACAACGCAAACTTGCAATAGTTTCTGACTCAGCATCCAAATACTTTAGTTTCCTCATACTTAGCTTAGGATAAGAATCATAGCATGTAATTACTGCAGATTCCCTTGCTACTTTGTCACAGTCCTCTATTCATTTCAGAAAGTAAAACTATAATTCAGAAGAGATTATA
Source organism: Grammomys surdaster (assembly GCF_004785775.1). Taxonomy (NCBI): domain Eukaryota; kingdom Metazoa; phylum Chordata; class Mammalia; order Rodentia; family Muridae; genus Grammomys; species Grammomys surdaster. Next base: position 1,119,112 of record NW_021620926.1, read on the forward strand.
AAATGGGAAAGTGATGCAGAAAGCCTGGGACTGAAAAATAGGAGTTGATGTTGTCCCATAATTAGATATCCATGAAACTGTTACTACACAAGGGACATAGACAGTGACCAAGTAATGCATTGGACAAAAGCAAGCTATTGGTTAGAATATCCAAAAGAAGTTGTGACGGTCAATGGAAGAGGCATCCAGTAGTGATGTTCAATATCATTGTCCTTTTCCAAAAGTCCTGAGGATTCAAACTCAGGTCCTCATGTTTATATTGTGCATGCTCTTACTCATCGGGCCATCTAATAGCTCACTGATCCAGAAGGCCTATGCAATATGAAAATAGATGAAAGTCAACTTCTTAAAAATCAAATCATGCTCCAAACGATATGATCAAGATGCTAAAAATGCAATTAACAAAGCAACAGGTAATGCTTGAAATGAATTACTTGACTTAAAACAATTTATGTCAGTAGGAATGCCTCTTTTTCTTTGTCTTTTTTTATTACTTTTATTTTTTTAAAAATCTATTAGTTGCCCCCCTCCTGGTCTGCCCTCCTACAATTCCTCGTCCCATTCCTCCTCCCTTCTATCTCTGAGAGGATGTTCCTCCCTCACCAGACCTCTTAACTCCCTGGGGCCTCAAGTCTCTCAAGGGTTAGGAGCATCTTCTCCCACTGAGGTTGTCCTCTGCTGTATATGTTTGGGGGCCTCAGACCAGCTCATATATGCTGCCTGGTTGATGGCTGAGTCTCTGGGAGATCTTAGGGGTCCAGGTTAATTGAGACTGCTGGTATTCCTAGGAGGCTGCCCTCCTTCTCAGTTTCTTCCAGTTTTTCCCTAATTCAACCACAGGGGTCCCAGACTTCAATCAAATGATTGGGTGTAAGTATCTGCAACTGTTTCAGTCAGAAGAATAGATACAGAAAGTTAGTTCATTTGTACAATGGAATACTATTCAGCTATTAAGAATGAAGACATCAGGAGTTTTGTAGAAAAATGGGTGGAACTAGAAAATATCATCCTGAATGAGGTAACTCAGACTCAAAAGGACATGAATGGTATATACACACTAATAAGTGGACATTAGACAAAAAAAAAAGTACAGAATACCTAGGATACAATCCACAGGACTCAAGATTAACAAGCTAAAGAACCCAAGTGAGAATGCTTCAATCTCACTTGGGAGGAAGAAGAAAGCAACCATAGGAGCAGAGGGAGGGAGGATCCTGGGTGGGAGAGGGGAAGGGGAGGGGAAACGGGTAACAAGATCAGGTATAGAGAAGGAGACAGTCAGAGAAGCTCTGGGGGCCAGCAAAATGAATGAAAATATACAACCTCGGGTGGGGGGGGGGAGGTGGGTAACTCTCTAGAGAGTACCAGGGACTTGGGAGGTGAGAGAGTTCAGGACTCAAAGTGAGGGACGTTAGATGAAATGCCCAACAGTGGGGAGAGAGAACTCCTAGAGTTTCGCCAGCAGAAAGACAAGGAATCAAGTGGAGGGATGCGGTTGCCATCACAAAGTCAAAAACTCTGACCCAGAAATATTCCTGTCTAAAAGAACTGCAGGGACAAAAATGGAGAAGTGACTAAGGAAAAGGCAGTCTAGTCACCAGGCCAACTTGGAATAAATGAGTCTTACAATGTCATAATACAGAGATGAATAGTCCAGCTAAAAGCAGAAGATGCTGGATTAGTGGTACAACCCTATACTTAAAACACTTAAGAGGCTTGGGCTAACGGATCACTGAATGTCCAAGGTCAGACTGAACTAAACAGTGAGATTTTTTTAAATAAATAAACAAATAAAGTTTTTATATAAAGAGGTTCAGAATATTAGTTTTTCAGAACATAAACAATTAACCACAAAGCAAATGATAATACATTCTTTGTCAATTTCTCTTACTTAGACTGCCAAATGTATTACTGATAGTTTAAAAGGCCAATAAATCTTTGCATCCCTCATGTTAGACTTACAGTATGCACAAAGTACTTAACACCGTATACCATTAAAATAAGAAATAATTCTATTTTATATCTTTTATGCTTAAAATTTGTAGTATATATGTCCATAAACCATTAGTCATACATTTTGATCACATTCAAAATTATTACATTTTACACATTTATAATGCAAAAGTTTAAATGAAATTAGGGTGATATGTGGTTGATTTATCTTGTCAGGGTTTTGCAGATTGTATATTAAGATATTAATAAACTTATAAATCATACTAGTGAATATAGTAAGAAATTAGAATATTGAGAAATTTTCCTGTTAAGATGTACCTGCTTAGGTCTAATATATTTAAGTAGTTCTTTTCATTAAAATGCTACCTTTTGAATGATAAAAATTCAACCAATTCATGCTAGAATTTTTTATTAAATTTCTTTTTTTTAATTTTTGAGGTTATAACTCCATAATTTCCTTCTTTCCTACAAGTACTCCAATACTCCTTGCTTTATTGCAAATTTATGTCCTCTTTTTCATTAATTAATGTAGTTATGTAAAATAGAAACAATATTTAATTAATATACCCATTTTCATAGTTATGTTTAAAATTAAATGTTTTGTAAAATTATTGATCAGTATACTTGCTTGGTCAGATATTTTGCTACTTTGTGTTTTGAAAAATCAATTTTCTGCTTTTTTTTCACATTCCTCATGACTTTACATGTTCCATAAAATTTATTTTGTTCAAAAAGAATTTAGAGACTATCATGCAAGTAGAACCTTAGAAACATTACTGTGGTTCTGGATTCCCTTCATCTTTTCCTTCTGTTTCCAGATAAAATGAAGGCTAACTAACTGAATGCTGACAGACTTTATGGAGGAGATATCAATTATGCCAGCCAAGGTCATGTAGCTCAGCCAGCCTTCAGCAAACTGGGCAGCTGAGTTCAGAAGCCAATACACAGACATTGTTATCAGAGTTTTAGTAACTCAATCCCTGACATAAAAAAAAAAAGACACGAGCAAATAAAAACAACATAATGCTTTAACCACCTAATTTCAGGTTTGCTGTTCCAAGGATAACTAAATGATGTAATAATACAAGCACAGCCAAGTTACATAGCATCTACATAGAATAAAATCTTTAAACAAGGAACTGTGTAATACCCAAATGACATGCTTTAACTTTTTTATTTATTATATATAATGTGTTTTGTGTCCATATATGTGTTTGTGTGCAGGGGATACACACACATCTGAGAATGGGTCTATGGAGGCCAAAGGTCTTCTTCCACTGTTCTCTACTTTATTGTTTGAGGCAGGGTGTCTCCTGGAACTTGATGATTCAGCAGGTTGAGCTGGTCAGCAAACCCTGGGAATCTTCTTGTTCATGCTTCTCAGTACAAGAATTATGAGCATCTGCCACTATACCTGCCTTGTTATAAGGGTGCTCGGGACTAGAACTCAAGCTCTCAAATTTGCATAGCAAGCACTTTACTGGCTGAGTCATTGCTCCAGGCTCACATGATAATTTTAGAGGTCTGTGTTACTAAATGTGTTACAAAAGGGAATCATCTCCTCCGTGTTTTTTTCCAGTATTCAGTAATTTCTTTCTTCCAACTCAAATGTTAAATACAATGTCAGCACTTTTTATTAAATCACCTTTATTAAAATGTTCAAATTACTTTTCTTAGCCTCCAGTGAATATCTTAAAGCTATAGCATATTGTCTGTACTTTGAAAGGCTGCATAAAACAAAGTATTCATAAAAACTCAATAGGGATGTTATTATCCCAATGTCTACAATTAGACTATTCAAGAAAGTAATCCAAATAACTGTCATTTAGCAAGCATTTGATACTTACTTAGGTCTCATGCAAGTTCACTAACCCTGCATTTTTTATCTGATATTCCTTGCTTGAGGTTGAATGAGGCAAAGAAGGAAGGTTGAGACTTAAACAATAAAAGTTCCAGATTTCCTGAGATTTGCATACATTAGATGTCTGACCTACTAACTGTCTATTTAAGAGCATTATACCCATATGCTTATGTGAATATGAATTGGTTTTGCAAGTTCTTTGAAAGCTTAATATTGGAAGTCTTCTTTAGGGAGATATTTTTTAGACTTGAGTTAAAGATTTGGGACGCCATTAAAAATACAACTTTTTTTTTTTGATTACTGCTTCAGGTATTCTGGTCTTGTAAAGACAACCCAAGAGAGACATAGTCACCATGGTGTGCTTTAAGTGATTCACATGTAGTTCAACTCTCTTGGGGTTTGAGATCTTAGCAAAATACCACCTCCTGTTTTGAGGGGAAAATGGCATAAAAAGTCATTAAAAAAAAAAAAGACATATGACTTTTGGACATCAAGTGACTCTTACAAAACACAATTTTAATGAATTAAGTGTAAATGAATCAGAAACATGTGGATTGAATTTCAGTTGACATACCAATGGGCTTAAAAATTTAAAAATTATAAAAAAGGAAAGGAAATAAAGAATTGCTTGACTAACAATCATGGGCATATTATTGAGCTAAAGTCTTTTTAAGAGCAAGAGAAAGAGAGGGAGAGACGGAGTGGGAGAGGGAGAGGGAGGG
>NW_021620926.1:1123747-1129326 GCF_004785775.1 Grammomys surdaster
GAGAGGGAGAGGGAGAGAGAGAGAGAGAGAGAGAGAGAGAGAGAGAGAGAGAGAGAGAGAAAACAGTCTTGATTTGGTTGACCAAATTTTAAAAAAGAACAAAAATATTGGTGTAGTCTTTATTTATTTATTTTAACATTCTATAAAAGTCAAATTGAAAATATAATTGTGCTTGTTCTTGAGTGCCAGATTCATTTATGCTAGGGTATTCAAGTACAGTAACATTCTGATTAACCAGAATTCTAAGTAATAGTTGTCTTTTCATGGGAAAAATTCACAGCCAAAGTGGGTGAAAAAAATGATAGTTCAACTCAAGTTCATTAGGACTGAGGTAAAGAAAACACAGTGGTCATTCAGTTCAATAACCAAGAAAATGCTAAATCCAAAGGCATAGTGAACATAACTAACCACTGAGCTTTTTAGCTAGAAAAACAGCCACACATGGGCCAGGACTCCAAAGATAACGAAACTAGAAATAAGTGGAAAAATCTGTGCTTTGAGAACAAGATTTCAGATAAGAGGCAATGACTTGGAAACACGAAAAAATAATCACAGAGGGTGAAAAGGTCTAAGGGAGAGAATGGTCAAGTTAGGAAGCAGATGCATCAGAGTGGGAAACCTGGATAAATCAGGGAAAATAAGAATACTAAACATGTAAAACCTTTCTATAACACAGACATGAGTTTAAGTGTAAATGGGAGTTGCCACCCCTACCATCATCTACATAGAGGAAGCTATCATATAACTCATTATACTTAGGAAGTGCTTAGGTGGCAGATAGGATCAAGGATTTGTGCAGGGAAAACTGGGAAAGGGGATAACATTTGAAATGTAAATAAATAAAATATCCAATAAAAAATGAGTGCAAAGTGTACACAAGGAATACAATCATAAAATTAAATGAACCTATGCTGTTTTGAATAAAATAAGTATGCAAAACCAAAAAAAAAATCACATACGCAAACCAAAAAACCCTGAAGTACAGACTTAAAAGTACTAATTATATGACTATTTGCTTAAATATAACACATTCACATTCATATGTAGATAAGATAGACCACTAATTTGGAAGAGTGAATAATTTAAATTGTAAGATAATTAGAGAACTACAACTCTGATAGTGGGAGCTCTTCTGTTTTAAGGCAAATTCAGGAATTCTCAACTTCATATGAAAAAAACAAAAAATGCAGAAAAGACAAAACAATTCTCCCTGACCTCAAGCTGTACTACAAAGCAATAGTGTTAAAAAAAAATCTGCACGGTATTAGTACAGAGACAGATAGATCAATCAATAGAATATAATCAAAGACCCTGAATTCCCAAACACCTATGGCCAGCTGATCTTTGACAAAGAAGCCAAAAACATACAGTGGAAAAAAGAAAGCATCTTTAATAAATGATGCTGGTCTAACAGGTGGTCTCTATGTATAGGAGATAGAAAATAGATCAATATTTATCACGTTGGGCAAAGCTCAAGTCCAAGTAGATCAAGAACCTCAACATAAAACCAGATACACTGAATTTAAGAGAAGAGAAAGTGGGAAACAGCCATGAACTCATTGGCCCAGAGGGAAATTTCCTGAACAAAACAATGACTCAGGCTCTAAGATCAAGAATTGATAAATGGACCTCAAAAAACTGATAAGCTTCTGTATGGCAAAAGACACTGTCAATAGGACAAATGGGACCCTATAGATTGGGGAAAAAATCTTCAGTAACCCTACATCAGACATAAGACTAATACTCAAAAATATAAAGAACTCAATAAGTTAACCTCCAAAAAACCCCAAATAACCCAATTTTTAAAATGGGGTACAGAGCTAAACAGAGAATTCACAACAGAGGAATCTCAAAGGGCTGATGAACAAATGTTCAAATTTCTTAATCAGAGAAATGAAAATTAAAACAACCTTGAGTTTCCACCTTACACCAATCAGAATGGCTAAGATCAAAAACTCAAGTGACAGTACATGCCTCAAAGCTCCTGCCCTGTTTGAATTCCTGTTCTGACTTACTTCAATGATGGACTAAGATGTGAAAATATAATCCAAATAAATGCTTTCTTCCCCAAGTTGCTTTTGGTTGTTGAGTTTCATTATAGTAGATGATAACCCTAACTGAGACACCATCTGCTCTTCCCTTTTGGCAAATCTTCCACCAGTACTTCATTTATCCATTTCCCACACTTCCACATGCTTGAAACTTTATTCTCTCTAGAGTCTTCCTGTTATCACTAATTTGTATTTTACTGTTCCATCTCTTTTAAGGAGCTTTTCCATGGGGTTATTTGTAGTTTCCTTGGTTTCATATGCACTCCAATGTAAGCATATGAGATTCCAAGGTGGGTTCTATATGCGACAGAATGTGGAGTACTTGTCTTCCTTGCCTGGATAACCTCATTCCCATCCATTTGCTTATAAATTTCATAATTTTGTTTCTCTTTCCAGCTGAGTAATATTCCATTGTGTAATTATATCACATATCCTTATCTATTCATCAGTGAGTGGACATCCTGATTAACTCCATTTCCTACGTGTTCTGAATTGAACTGCAACAATGATGGATGTACTTTTGCATTTTTATGAATTATGTTTTATATACAACATTCAAGTTTGTGCCCTTGAATTGAGAGATCAAATTTTTAGGTTCAAGCTCCATCTTAGAGAACTTGACCTAAGTTTGAACTCAGGTAAACTAACAGGCTGGTATCTAGCATCAGTCTCCAAGTTAATGCCCAACAAAACCTGAGCTTAGCTCCATTTTCTAGGCTAACCCCAACAAGACATGTGTCTGCAGGTTAATCTCCCCCAACAATTCCAGTGTTTCCAGGTTTATCCCCAATAAGTCCACCCTCTGCCTAACAATCACCAATGCAAAGGGAAGCAGAAGTTAACTTTGTGGTTTGACTCGCAGCACCACCCAGTTATGCTAAAGGCCATAGTAGCACTCCGATTAGATGCTCGATAGGGTAGAAACACTTACTCCCTGCTTGCTGCTCTCTATAAAACCTTGCCCTGATGAGCATTTGGGTTTTTCTCCACCAAAACTCTCCTGCATCTTGTGTGTCAGTAGTGGGCTAAACCCAAGCTCGAACCTGAAGAAATACCTTGGTATGATTGCATCAGATCAGCTCCTGACTGGTATTCCAGGATTCACTAACAGAATTCGGGCACTACAGAATCATAAGAGAAACATGCCATTATTAGTGAATGTATGTGCATGTATATGAATATGTATGGTTTTTGTCTATGTTACAGATGAAATTATGTTTTTCTTTACTCAAAATTGCCTTTAAAAGAATGTTAAATCTTTTGGGACACTGGGAAAGAAACCAAATCTCAATTGTATGCAAATTCCTGATATTCTTCTTCAAGCACTGGGGACAGTTCATCTGCAAAGTTCATCTCATTTTACCGCGGGGCTCTTAAAGAACTTGATCCTGAAGAACACCTGTTGGTAAGAAGACTTTCAGTTCTTTCCACTGTGTTTCCTCTCTTGTGGATGATGTTTCACCCAGCTGCTGCTAATTAGAAAAACAAAGCAAATCCCTCTCATGGATGCTGGTCTCTGAAGAAAGCCTTTGGGAACATAGAGCCAAAATACATCATAAGCCCTTTTGTTTTAACCCAGGGGGCCCACTACACTATATTCTTCTTGACTGCAAAACCACAGGAATGAATTCATATCACTACCCACAAGAGAGGATTTTGTGTATAAAACTAGGGAGATCATAAGCAGAATATTAATCCATGATATATGATTTTTTTCAAAAATTTGAAAAGCCTTATGTATTTGGAACAGGACATTATAAATTTATTAGCCATAGAAAATGAGTAACAGGGAAAGTAGTAAGAGTTGAGATCTTTCCTGGAAGTTACTATTTTTAGCACGAATGATTTTTCAAATTAAATACACAGGTGTTCATATAATAGAGAGCAGAACAACACAAGAATTCAAAACATACCTAAACACTAGGACTAGGTGAGCCTGGATTTGCAAATAATCATTAATTTGTGTTTTAGAACGTTTCATATGCATATATTTACATGTGGTTAATATAGTTAATATGTATACCATTCAAGCAAAAATTGAGGACATTACATTTGTTTTGTTTAAATATTTATGCAATGAGCTTATAGAAGCAAAAACAGTAGATGTTTTCTTAAACCAAATGCTTTTAACAGAAATGAATTTATGTTCATCTTAGTACTATAACTTGCTTCTTATGCTTTCTTTTGTATCTTACAGAAAAGATTTATCAAACATGGGAAGCATTTCGTGCTAAATTAAGTATTTATGATAGTGCATATTCATCAATGTTTCCCCGGACTAAACATAGTTCAGTGGGTTACATACGTGATGTACAAACATGAGGACCTAAATCTGGATATGAGAACCCATATAAATACAGGTTTTGTGGATACACCTATAACTTTAGGACCATCATAGTAAAAATGGGAGCACCAGAGTCACTTAGCTACCTCTTCTCAAAAATCATTTTTTAAAGAGTGACAAAAAATATAGTTAAAGCTAACGTCTAGCTTTCCATCTGTCCATGCTCAGGTGAGCCAGTTGAATACACACACACACACACACACACATGCACACACACACACACACTAACTAAAACCTAAAATTTCTCAGTCTTAAGATTTAAGACATAGCTTTGAAGTAGCTCTCATATCTTATTATTTTTCTGTCTGTATGAACAATTCCCAGTACATAACCGTTTCAAGTTTCCAAAATGATCCAAGAAATTCTCCTCCAAAATTAAAGTCCATTTTTTAATAATACAGTAGTAGTACTTTCTTTTCTAATGTGTTGAATTTTATAACTGGCTATTTATGATCCATCCACAGCTCCAAAGCATTAACTAGTAATATTGAGACTGAAAAGGATCATGATTTAAATTGCATACCATTCCACATGGTGAGATAACATCTTCCTGGATCATGCTTGTTCTGCTCAGAGTGTGAACAAGTTCCACATACAACACATCCACACCCTGTATGTGATTCACCCATTAGTCACTTAGAGCAATCATTATGCTATATTAAAATTATCAGCATTTTAGTTAATAATAGACCCAAAGTAGAAAAGCAATCATATTGGCAATTTAGATATCTCTTGAAGCTATGAGTCATATCCTTGTAATTGTAAGGTAAGAACATCATTGAGGGAACATATTTATATACTTATTATTGTAAAAGTAACTTTTATTTACCAGATTTAATTGTCATCTTGGAAGCTTACTGCTAAATAGCTCACTCTTTCTAGATATTTCTGAACTTTGGCTGGCTGGTTCAACTCAGCTGTTCTGGCCCAAACTCTTCTCCAAGCTTACTGATTCAAACTAGCTTCTTTCAGCTTCTTACTTAATTGCTCTGCTTGGCCTCTGGCAAACTAATCTTCTAGCTTCTTCTCATTCTCTGGCTCATTCTGTCTTAACCTGTAATCATCTTTGTAAAACTGTCCCAGTAAAATTACCTCCTCTCTCTCCCTCTCTGTTTTCACTGTCCCTCTCTCTCTCTCTCTCTCTCTCTCTCTCTCTCTCTCTCTCTCTCTCTCTCTCTCTCTCT